>NW_015506211.1:24168-93245 GCF_001515645.1 Sinocyclocheilus grahami | reverse complement strand
AGGCATTTGTTGCATCCAGTGGGGACATAATTATGGATTATAATGACTTATACTGTCTTTTTACGCGTAGCGTTGCATCGCGCTGCGTAAACATAAAACCATGTCTGCATTTGTGATCGGAGAAATGACAAACAACAAGCGCTACTCTACACTGCTCAAAACTCGCATTTGAATCGTTAAGTGGCAAATTCTTTAAATATAAAAAACTTACTAACAGTCTGTGAGTCAGAACAGTCGGCATTGTAGTCTACTCTCCCAGGATCAGGAAACAGTCCTCCATAAAATGCGCTGCACACATCTGAATATTTGGGTTGAACTGTTCTGGAACAGTGTTGTAAATACAACTTAACCACTGATTTCTAGTCGTGTCCTCTTTTGGAAGTCCAAACAAAGTAGTTTCACTTTCACAAGGAAACACACAGTGCCTTCATGACATGGCGGCGGCAACAACAATACTACAGCGAGAATAAAAGTTACGCCTTCTTTCTTTGAGTGAACATTTGGGCGGCATTATGCAAATTTTCCCACATCGTGATGTAGACATGTGGGGGTGTGTTAGAACGAGCCATTTTAGGTAGGCGTGGTTGACTCTTAACTTTTATAAAGAATATTTCTTTGGATTTGAGACTTTAGTCCTTGCAACTTTACAGATCTTCTTTAGGCACCAAGAGCTTGTAACACTCCAAAGAGAAAGGAAACATTGAAATGGCATTATATGACCCCTTTAAATTAATTCTAGTAAATGCGAAATAACGGCAATGCTCGGGCAAACTGCTATACAATTTGTGTCGCTATAGAGTTAGAACCGGTGAATTCGGTTTACAGGTTTCATAGAATGAGAATGATGTGCGCCAAATGAGTTGCGGATGAAAAAGCTCAACACGAGAGCCAATGCAAAAGCAATGTCATGTGAAATAAAATGGCATCATGTTTTAAATCAATCAGTTTAAATGCTTAAATTTTTTGTATATTATTATATTATATTATATATTACATTATATATTAGATACCTAGTAAATAATTGACCTCAAAAAGGGAATTCATGAGAAATAGCCTATCTGCTTAATTTTTTCATATTATATTACAATATATAATATAGGCTAATATAATTATAAAAACTGTTCTACGTGAGATAAAAAAAAAAGATTTTTAATAGAATTTAATTTAACACAGCACTGTAAAAAATGTTTTCTCAGGTAACCTGTGTATCATTTAGTTACATCAAGGGTCAAATCAAATATAATTAGCACATTAAAGTTAAAAGTTACACACTTTTTGTATGTGTGCTGTACATGTCTGTAAAGAATGTTTTTGCTCAGGTGCGGCCGAAATGTCCGCCCAGTAGAGAAAAGTTTTGCTCAGAAAGAAAAAATATTAGAGGGAACATTGACTGAGAATCTACACAAATAAAATTAATACTGTATGAGCGGGGTAGGCATATGTCTATGGTCAAATATTAAACCATAAAATATGATTTTCAGTTCAGATATAGATTTTCACAAAAACACAAACAATAAAATTCACATTTCAGCCTTTAAACCATTTTTAAGAAAATGGATGAGTCAAAAGTATGAATTATTATGTTAATTTAAACTATTATAAGCAATCAATTATTATATGAATTAACATAAATATATTTTACTGTCTTAATTGTTTACACTTTTATAATGCATTAACTTCTTGTCGATCCACCAGTGCGCATTTACAACTCTGCGTGTTTGCGGCGTACAAACATGTGTTAACTTTCATATTGAACAAAACCAGCAGACGGGCTGATTGAAAATGCACATTCATTCTCTGCCAGCAGGAGGCGCTTTCAGAACGGCAGAAATGATGCGGTTTCCACGGTAACAGCAGCATCTGACTTTGAAACATGCAGCTCTCATGTTTATTTAATGAAATCACAGCCTTTTGAAGTTTAATCGTCACATTAAGCCAAATCGCAATTCTTGTCTTTCCGTCCCCAAATTTAAGACCTCTTGAAATCATAATTAAGACTTTCTTGTATCATTTAAGACTTTTTATGGCCTTAAATTTGATACATTTAAGACTTTTTAAGGACATGTGCTTTGTAACTTTGCAAATCTTTTTCATGCACAAACAGCAACATTACACACTAAAGGAAGTTAGTACTTAGATAGGACCCCTTTAAAACATTTATACATGTTGGCTTATGCAAATTCCTGCATATGCTAATTTATTTTTAAACATAAAAATGAATAATTCAATAATTCAGTAAGGTGATGCGGCATTATTAGGATTAAATATGAACTAAGTAAATTATGAGAAATTTACATTTTTTTAACCCTTTAACTCCTACATATCCTCACACTCAGCTATAGGCTGCCATCCATTCAATCAGCAGTGCCATTATTACCAGTGTTGTGGGAAATGCATTACAAGTAACGCAAGTTACTTAATCAGATTACTTTTATCAAGTAACTAGTAAAGTAACTCATTACTTTTTAATTTACAAGAAAATGTCTGAGCTATATGTTTTCAAACGGGTAAAACCAGTTACTTTGTTTTCCCATTTATTGACTGACAGCTCTCCTGTCCTTATGTTGAGAGAAATCAGGAGTAAGTGCAGAGGCATTGTGTGCGCTGAGTAAACATGATGTTACTGTAGTTCTGGACTAAATGTGAATATGACTTTACTCATATCTCACTTGCACAAAAACAGATTCAGTATTCCTCAAAATAAATAAAAACAGTGAAATGCAAACTCAGAATATGAAGCAAACCTGCAATAAATGTTAAAATAACACAAATATCCTTTATGCATTTAATCCTATTATATTAACTAATGTTTTTGCTGCTGACCTTCGATGATCCAGTTCAACCGCACTAATAAGCAAAAATGATTTTAGATAAACATAACATTTGTGTTTCTTTTTTTTTTTAAATGCTGAAGAGTGTTGAACTTTCTTCTCCTGCGTCCTATTCTTAATCCAGAATAGCAGCACAGCTGAAAGGTTTGTTTGAGCTGTGCCCTCTACTGTACAGATGGGAATTTACATTTCCTTCAGCCTGAGGCTTGTTGATTTCACTTTTGGTGTGAAAGGACTTTTGTATTTACCAAAAATAGAACCTTATATATTAAAAAAAAAAGCCCAGCCCAGATGAGAAAAAGTAATGCAAAAGTAACGTAACGCATTACTTTCCATAAAAAGTAACTAAGTCATGCAATTAGTTCTAGAGAGTAACGCAATATTGTAATGCATTACTTTTAAAAGTAACTTTACTGTCGGCACTGATAGCCTCGTGGGCAGCGCGTAAGCACATTAGCACATTATGCTTCGGACGTCCCGAGTTTGAGTGCCGGTTCACAAACCTTTTCCCGATCCCGTCCCCCTCCCACTTCGCCACTTCGCTTCCTGTCCAAAAGTAACTTTCCCCAACAACACTGGCCATTACAATATTTACTTGTACTTCTGATACCTAAAGTCCCCATGAAATCAAAATTAAAGTTTTTTGGGTGTTAGTATCAATATGTTAGTCTTAAGGTTATCTATAAGGCAGTGTGCTCCAAAACAGTGACAAAATTCAGATTTAGAAGATATAAGCATTCAAAGCTTGCAGTTCGTCACTTCCGCCAAAACGGCTCAACGATTTTTTTTGACGTCACATCGTACTTCAGCTTCTCATCAAACTTTCTGTCCAATCAAATGCTCTCTAGAATCCGAAGCCCCGCCCCCTGCACTATAAAATAGATGCTGAAGCCGCGGCTGAAATCGGTCACTTGTCCACAGAATTAGTATTCTCTGTGCAGTGAATGGCACGTAGTGCACTATATAGGGGACAGGGAACGATTCAAACAGTGTAAATATGCTTTCCATTGAGGAAAAAAAGAAGTCTGGCTTCACGCTGTGTCACACTAACCACCGCACCGCACACACACTCTGCTCCGGTCCAGAGACACGATAGCACGGAGCGGATCACATGCACGAGTCGCCACAGACCACAAAATGTATCGGAGCTATTTGAATTCTACACAGAATGCTATATTTTATAGCAATATGGATGAGATTGTGGCTGGCATACTCAACGGCTCTAGCCCATGCCGTGATATAAACAAACGCTATTGGCTGTTTTAAAAAGGGGCGGGGCTGCTTGATATGTCCCGCCCTCTCTTCCTATTTCAGTTAAAATGACGTCAACACAGAGTAACGCTGCGTGTTTCTAAGCATTTCAGGGGACCTTTAAGTCATTTTAAGATCAGTTTCTATAATACAGGTATTTTTCTAATAATCTACTTTAACTTCATAATATTTCTATATAGATATCTTTGCTGTTACTTAAGTACGATGATTGCAACACTGCCCTAGTGGGCCCCTCGTCACAGGTCCCGGGACAGTGTTCCCAGTTTAATGAAGGGTGTGTGACAGCTAATCCCACAGCCTGACTGTGAGCTGAAAAGAACTATTCACATCGAATCGCAGATAAAGAGCATTTAAACAGACTCGTCATGAGTATAAAATGACCCTCAGTGAGAACAGCATCACCGGAGACGTCTAAAAGCATTCGTCTGCTCAATCCTCCCGTTTTCACTCAGACTGATGGAGTCTCTACAATTGAACTGATTAAATGTGATATCAGCGATAGCAGCTAAGGAAAGTTTCCACTAGTGCTGACGCCAAACGCTTGCTCGGTAAATAAAATGAGTAAACATTGTGTCTCCACTTACTCATGACTAATCTTGTGTCAAACACACACACTCTTGGTTTCCATGGCACTGTGCTTTCACTGGAGATCCTTGGCACTGAGTGATACAACGAGACGGACAAACTAAATTGCTTAATAGGAAACCCAAAACCAGTGCGGTGTGAGAGACCAGAGAGAAAGCCATGCCTGAGTGGCCCCTGCTAGACAATGACTCTGTGTCAGACGCCACCTAGAGGCAGCGTGACACTTACAGCTGCTGGAAACCTGTGGAAATCTTCTTTCACAAAACAGTTTTACTTTATATTTTGTGTCAGGTGAGAGTTTTGCTTGTACCTGTGAGGTGATCTG
The DNA here is from genome assembly GCF_001515645.1 of Sinocyclocheilus grahami. Lineage (NCBI taxonomy): Eukaryota > Metazoa > Chordata > Actinopteri > Cypriniformes > Cyprinidae > Sinocyclocheilus > Sinocyclocheilus grahami. The sequence goes on along the minus strand of NW_015506211.1, from coordinate 88,232 downwards.
CAGTGGGCGTCACTCGACACTTCTTGAAGAAAGCATCTGTGTCTGGATCTACGACCAAGAGTGTCGTGCTGTCACCCCCGGCTTTAATAGCAGCCACCACCTCAGCATGCTGCTTCACATCCACCAAAACCCCGTTGACCTGAGAACAAACAATGACTCATCTGAAGACACATGCAGGACTAACTGACTCACACTTAAAGGCACAGTTCACCCAAACTATAAAATTCTGTCATCATTTACTCACCCTCATGTCGTTCCAAACCCCGTTTCCTTTGAATTCCACCAAAATGTTGACGCATTAAATATGAATCGAGTGGTTTAATCCAGTGTTTTTTTGTAGTGTAATAGTGTAATATATTTTCTTTATTCATTTAGATTTTAATTAGTCATATTTATTAGTATTTTGTTGATAATTAAAGTTTTTATAAATTTAATTTGAAGTGTTTATTTTCGTACATCAAGTTTTACATTTACATAGTACATTTTAGTATTTAGTACATACTCTTTATACAGTTTGAAGAACTGAATCACTTTAGGCTTTTATTCACATATAAACATTGATCGTGTCTCTTCAGAAGACTTAGATTAAACCGCTTGATTCATATGGATTTACAATCTCTTTATGCACTTCGTAGCTTGAACATTTTGGTTGTGTGGACTTTCAGTGGATGGACAAAAATGAAGAGAGAATATTAAAAGTATCTTCATTTGTGTTTCAAAGACGTTTCAAAGTCTTATGGGTTTGGAATGACATGAAAGTACATGGTGAAAGAATTGACATTTTCTGGTTGATCTATGCCTTTAAGTGTTAAACAATGACTGGATTATAGCATATTGCTTACAGTATACTGAGTATATAGTATGCAATGAAATGTAATTCAAATAGTAGTATACAATCCACCTTATTTTTGAAAGTGGAAGTAAGCTCTTTTCTGTGAATGTGCAAGAATTACGATTCATTAGCCACTATAGGTAAATAAGTAGAAGTTATTAAGAAATAACAATTATTTGTGCTACAAACAAGTGTGTTTATGATAATATAACAATTTAGCTTAAAGGCACAATATGTAAGATTTTTTTATTAAAATATCCAAAAACCACTAGAACAGTTTTATATATTTTGCTGACTTGTGTACTTGCATTATCCCAAATGTTTCGAAGAATGTTTAAATCCAGAGAAATAAGCAATTTTAACTAGTAACAGGGAGCGTGTCCATCGTGTCATTGTGTCGCCTGCCAACGACGTCATACACCCTCGATTTCCGGTTTTGTTTTGTAGAAAACATGGAAACACCAAAGACGCTTTAATATGTTGTGCGTTTTAATAGACTGGTGACGACCGCACAGAGTAGCATTATAACAGAACTTTCAAATGTATCTAGTATGATAAAACAGTGCTGCTTACACCAAATAATGTACTTTTTTAGAAGCGTCATATGACCCCTTTAAAGGAAAAGTTCACCCCAAAATGGAAATGCTGTCATTCCTTACTCACTCTTCAGTTTTTCTAACCTCATTTTTTCTTGCCTCTTTGAAACACAAATAAAGTAGAAGGTGATTCATGCTGCAAAACTTCACGACTGACAAGCCAGAGTGTAAATATACAGGAGCTCTGGGAACAGCTCTCTCCGTCTCTCTGTGCGTCTATATGTGGAAGGAGGGTGTGTCTGTTAGTGGAGCCCAGGCCCGGAGAGGAAACGGACAATGTGCGCTCAGCAGGAACAATAGCTGCCTGTCCAACACAAAGAGCCCGGCTCGCAGTACCAGGCCTGGAGGCCCCTCTGGGACAACAAAGACCCCTCCATCTCTCTCCTCCCTCTGCTTCCTTCCCTCCCTTCACTTGTTCCCTTGTGGCCTTTCTGTGGCTCTCGCTCCGGATGAAGTGGCTAAACTCAAGAATTGTGCTTTATTTTCAGTATTATTTACGTTGTCTACAAAATTATTACGTATCTGAATCCGTTCAGGAACAACCATTGTCTGTTGATCAGAGACGCACAACAGTTCTTGAAATAGAGCAAAAATAGAGTACTATTGACAATTTTGTGTCTAAAATGCAAATCACAAAATATTAATTTCTTTTTAACCCAAAATGTTTTATGACATAGTTGGTTTTTTTTGGGCATTACATTTGCAATTGTGCAGACATTCAGGAAAAACAGCACTCTTGTGATACTGCTTAACTATAACATGTTATAAACATAAAATAGCATACAGGGACATTTTATGCCCTCTTATCTTTAATTATTTTGTGGCTTTTTAAATTAATTTAAGGCAAGACACTAGAGGCCACTGTTTTGTTTCACCCCATAAACTGGTGAAAGTTTTGAGATTTTGGTCTCTTTTTTTCTTTAATAACTTGTCTTCTTTCAAACTAGTGGAAATAAAAACTCCAAAATGCATTTATATTACACATTATCTATTTGCATCTGTAGATTTCAATTACCATACATATCTTTAAAGGCCATTTTCTCTTATTATCTTCTGATTTATGGTGAGACAAGTAGACATCCAAAATAAAACAAGAATTTTAAACCTAACTTTATCCATTGTTCAGATTTCTGTTCTGAAAAATGATGCACAAAATTGTGCATATGTCTAATTTCCATATTTAAACTTAAACTTAAAACCCCCAGCTGTTATAAATTCACTGTAAACCACGGCTTCACGAGGCTTATTGCTTTTATAAAATGGTTATTCCATATACGTAGTACGGTTTCACAAAATAAAACAGAGCAAATAAAGTGTAATGATAATAAAAACAGTATTCTTCCACCAAACAATGTAGCTCCTCAGAAACAGTTGTGGTTGCAACAAAGTGGCTGCAGAGTAACACACAAACCTAAACAAAGGTGTGTGTTTGTAGAGTAATTTACAATCAGATTTCTGTTCTGAAAAATGATGCACAAAATTGTGCATATGTCTAATTTCCATATTTAAACTTAAACTTAAAACCCCCAGCTGTTATAAATTCACTGTAAACCACGGCTTCACGAGGCTTATTGCTTTTATAAAATGGTTATTCCATATACGTAGTACGGTTTCACAAAATAAAACAGAGCAAATAAAGTGTAATGATAATAAAAACAGTATTCTTCCACCAAACAATGTAGCTCCTCAGAAACAGTTGTGGTTGCAACAAAGTGGCTGCAGAGCAACACACAAACTTAAACAAAGGTGTGTGTTTGTAGAGTAATTTACAACAGCTTAAAACGTGGCTCAGCCAATCAGAATCAAGGACCGTAACTCTCCGTTTTATAAAACAATTGTCTTAACGTACTGTGAGTAATCAAATGGGAAAGTATGGTGGCACTGGCATATATTAGTATGTGCGGTGTTATTTTGGGGTCTGATGGGGGTTTGTAAAGCCGAATTCTATACAAATTTAAAATAGGTCGTCATGCTTTGAAACTGCTTTAGCGCTGCCCTGGTTAATCCACTGTGACATCCTCAGTGTTTTTCATGGCAGCGCGTAATCAAAAGGAGTTGGGCAATCCTGCAGTTTTATCAGCGCAGATATCTTGTCACGTTTTTCTATTTAGTCACAGTCTAGACTCCTGAAAACAAAAATCGTCGTCACGAGCCGCAGGGTTTAATTTGGATTTGTCTGTGCATGTTTTTTTTACTCTCATAGATTTTGTTACCATTGCCCTGCATTATAAGACTGACAGACTGCAACGGCTGGAGTTAAAAATCTCAGTTTGTGTTCTACTGAAGAAACAAAGTCACCTACATCTTGGATGCCCTGGGGGTAAGCAGATAAACATCACATTTTCATTTTTGGGTGAACTATCCCTTTAAGTCTTCCTTAAGGGGGTCAAAAAAGCACTCTAAAGTAAATTGCAAATGTAAACTATAATTCATTTAATAGCACTTATAGTATGCTAAAGTGTACTGCTTTTTCCTAAGTGTGTCTATGTATGGTTAGGAACGCGTCTAATGTGTCTCTGTACCTGTATTAACCGGTCTTTGGGCCTCAGGCCGGATCTCTGTGCTGGCGAGTCGTCATCTATAGCTCTGATGAACTGGCCGGGTCTGGACTTCTCGCTGTGCAGGTTGAAGCCGAAGCCACTGGGGCCTTTCTTAATGACACATAGCCGGGGTCTGAGATGGGTCTTCAAGTCCTTCAGGACAGACACAACACAACATCAGCACAATGAAACACAAGCGCGTGCCACTGGAACGCAGGAAGTTTGGCATCTCATTGTCTGTGCCTTTCATCTTATAGGATATCGTCTTATATAGTATCTTAAAGAGCAGAAGTCCTTAACTTCAGAATCCAAGAAGGCGGCCTCACTAAATCCTGAGGCCGGTTACGTTAACTGCTTAGTCTAGTCTTCCAAGTTAATCATCTATTTTTTCCGTCAATTACATAAATAGGTAGACTGGTCTAATTTGAATCCGAAAAGTAAGACTCTTACTCATTGACTAACTGCTAGCTTGTCAGACTAGTTTTTATGTCTTTATGTTTTTGGCCCTTGACCAAATCCAAATCACTGTATAAGGCACAACAAAAGAGCACTTAATGACTAATTTTCATGTGATTTTCATCCAGCTGAGAACCTTTGATTTGTGAAAAAGAAGTACACTTTAGCATACTTAAAAAAAAATACTTAAATGTGAATTTAATCTAATGTTTTCAGACACGTAATTGCATGTTATATACAAATAAAAATAAAATGTATTGATGTTTACATTTATATTAAATAAAATTAGTTGAACTTAGAGAGTTAGAATTCTATTGTATTTATTTATTTTTTGAGCAACCCTAAGTAGGACTTAAGCACATCTTCATATGTAATTTCATAATTACTTCAACTGTCTAATGGTGATTAAATGTATTGATGAATGTACTAACGAGCATTTATGGTAAAATAAAGTATAATTTCTATTATATGTAAACTTGTACAACATATTTATTTATATTTGTATATATATTGTTATATATATTTTATTTACATATATTTGTAATTACACATTTGTAATCATCAAGATGCAATTTATACATTTAAAATATACTGTATTAACTGCAAATGTAATATCGAATAACACACTACATTTAACAAAATTATAATCAGGTACTTTATTAGCCCATTAGTATGTTAGTCAACACATCAAAATAAGTGTATGTGTACATCTTTATAACATCACAAAAGGTCATTAAAACATAATTTAAAATGTACTTTAATGTAAACCTTTAAATTTGACATTTTTACAAAGTGCCGTTTTTAAAAGTGTACTTAAGTATACCAGATGGTGTTTCACTTGCCTGTTTAAAAGTCTTTGAAAATCTTCACACAGATCTTCAACAGATCATTGGAGCTGTGTGAAGTTCCCTGCTGCTTCAAACGCTCCACCATCATTCCGGTCCACAAAAAGCCCAAAATCACTGGACTTAATGACTACAGACCTGTCGCTCTCACGTCTGTGGTCATGAAGTCATTTGAGCGACTGGTCCAGGCCTACCTGAAGGACATCACTAGACCCTTGATGGATCCTCTTCAATTTCACTCACATAGACTCCATTGCAAAAAAGGCCCAGCAGAGGTTGTACTTCCTTCGCCAGCTGAGGAAATTCAACCTGCCACAGGAGCTGCTGAAACAGTTCTACTCTGCTATCATTGAGTCTGTCCTGTGTTCATCCATAACTGTCTGGTTTGGTTCAGCTACCAAATCAGACATCAAGAGACTACAACGGACAGTCAGGACAGCTGAGAGGATTATTGGTGCCCCTCTGCCCAGCCTCCAAGATCTTTACATCTCCAGAGTGAGGAAAAGGGCTAAAAAAAGACCCCTCACACCCAGCCCACTCTCTCTTCGAACTGTTGCCTTCTGGTCGGCGCTACAGAGCACTGACCACCAGAACAGCAAGGCACAAGAACAGTTTTTCCCACAGGCTATATTCAGCCTGAACAATTAATCTTTTATAATTATACATAGTCCATCACAACTAACATAGTTATATTTATATTAAACTGCACAATTTGTAAATAACATATCTGCACACTAACAAACATATCTGTACATTTATCTAAACAATTACATTTGTTCCTATACTTCTATTTCTGTATATAGTACATCATTTAAAAAAAAAATTATTAGTGTTATATTACATCCCTACTGTGCTATTCCTATACATGTCTGCACTTTCTTCTACACTGGAAGCTCCTGTCTTCAAGTCAAGTATAAAATAAAAAGGTAGACTTGTCAGTTAAAGTACAGTTTATTTTTAAGATTGGGAATGACACTGCGAGCACATTCAATGCAATTAAGTGCACTTCATTTTCATAAGGGTTTCATTACGGGCTCCAGTCCTGTCTGCTGGGCTGTGCTGCTGGACTGAGGAATAGACCCAGACAGAAGGATGTTTGCCCTTTGTCCTGAATGTGATGGAAGTGGACAGCGCACAGGATGAGGTCCCCTGATTATGAGCCGCCCTTCACTAATCTCACATGGTACACGTACGGTGCATTGTCATCCAGGAAAATAACACCCTTCCGCTCCAAGTTGGGTCTTTTTATAGTTTTTTGGACAGTGATTCAAACTACTATTTGTGTTTAATGCACCGTTGATTATACTTAACCATACAATAAAAAAACTTTTGTGATTTCAACACACAGTCTTAAAAATAAAGGTGCTTCAAAAGGTTCTTCAAGCGATGCCATAGAAGAACCATTTTTGGTTCCACAAAGAACCATTCGGTCAAAGGTTCTTTAAAGAAGCATCTCTTTCTTACCTTTTTATAATCTGAAGAACCTTCTTTCGCCACAAAGAACCTTTTGTGAAACAGAAAGGTTCTTCAGATGTTAAAGGTTCTTCATGGAACCATTTAGACAAAAAGGTTCTTCTATGGCATCGTGAAGCACCTTTAGTACAGTTTATTTTTAAATTGGGAATGACACTGCGAGCACATTCAATGCAATTAAGTGCACTTCATTTTCATAAGGGTTTCATTACGGGCTCCAGTCCTGTCTGCTGGGCTGTGCTGCTGGACTGAGGAATAGACCCAGACAGAAGGATGTTTGCCCTTTGTCCTGAATGTGATGGAAGTGGACAGCGCACAGGATGAGGTCCCCTGATTATGAGCCGCCCTTCACTAATCTCACATGGTACACATACGGTGCATTGTCATCCAGGAAAATAACACCCTTCCGCTCCAAGTTGGGTCTTTTTATAGTTTTTTGGACAGTGATTCAAATTACTATTTGTATTTAATGCACCGTTGATTATACTTAACCATACAATAAAAAAACTGATTTCAACACACAGTCTTAAAAATAAAGGTGCTTCAAAAGGTTCTTCAAGCGATGCCATAGAAGAACCATTTTTGGTTCCACAAAGAACCATTCGGTCAAAGGTTCTTTAAAGAAGCATCTCTTTCTTACCTTTTTATAATCTGAAGAACCTTCTTTCGCCACAAAGAACCTTTTGTGAAACAGAAAGGTTCTTCAGATGTTAAAGGTTCTTCATGGAACCATTTAGACAAAAAGGTTCTTCTATGGCATCGTGAAGCACCTTTATTTTTAAGAGTGCAGGTGGGTTTGTAACGGGAAACAATTTAATTTTCCTGCTGGGTACAATAAACCTAAATCTGGGTAGGTGCCATATTTAGTTCAACACAAACAAAAACGAGGCTGTCAGGGACTGTCCATGCAATATCATACTTTTCTGATCCAAAGTTTATTACGTCAGCGGTTTGATCACATGACTGCAAATATAAGCAATGGCAACAGTGAAAACAAGATGAACAATTATAATTAAGCACATAAAACTCCACCGCAGAGCAGTCCTCCCGTCCCAGCATTCTCACTCTTACACACAGCACTACGGCAGCATTTCCTCTCTGTTGGGCTCAAGCGCAGGAAGAGCTGGACTTCCTGTGAACCACACTTGCTTACCACTGTCAGAAACAATACGGAAACACCACCCGCCTTCATCCACCCTGAACCACGGCACAACTCACACGCTCCATCACAGAGCCGTCAGCCTGGCGCTCTGCCCTGGCGGCAATCAATCAGACTTTCTACTGTGGATTATGTAAATGTGGATCAAATGCTTTGAAACACCAGTGAAACGTTGCTACATTTGGTTACGTAGAAGACTTTCTGCGATACATATTTCAAATTTTTCACTAGGTGACTTGAATAGGTCTGTTTTGAAAGAATGAATGGGTTAGTTCACCCAAAAATGAAAATTAGCCCATGAATTACTCACCCTCAAGGCATCCTAGGTGTATATGACTTTCTTCTTTCAGACGAATCCAGTCATATTAAAAATTGTCTTTGATCTTTCAAGCTGTTTAATGGCAGTCAGCGGGTGTTGCAGTGCATCAGTCCAAAAGAAGTGAAATAAAAAGCATCCATCCATAATAAAAAAAGTGCCTCACACGGCTGCACACGGGTGAACAAAGGCGTCCTGTAAGCGAATCGATGCGATTTTGTAAGAAAAATAACCATATTTAAAACATAATAATCAATTTAATCTAGCTTGCGCCAACAGTTGTACACGGAAGCAGCTCCGGGACGATGACGTAAGATGTCGGCGTTGCGCATGCGCCGGTGAGTCTCGTGAAACCAACGTTTGTTAACAGGAGCAAAGGAAGCAAAGTTTCCTTACTTTAGCAAAGGAAAACCAGTCTCCTCTTGGCTTATATTGAAATCCTCCGACATTCTTCTTTACAAATTATTTATTATGGATGGGTGCGCTTTATTTCACTTCTTTTGGACTGATGAACTGCAACACCCGCTGACTGCCATTAAACAGCTTGTAAACGTGTAAAAGAACACCATGCCAAGCTTATATTTATTCAATGACATCGCAGCGATTTTATAAGCCATATCACAATTTTGATTAATCGGCTGAACAAAATTAAATGACTGATCCCATTTCTTTCTCGCCTCAATGGTAAATGCTCTGCTGCCATGCTGGACCACGGGCCACATCAATTCAACAGAGGATGTGTTGTGCATCTCATGCGGAGGAATCTCAGAGAGGGCATGGAATCTGAGGAATCTGCTGCAATCACAAAAGCCTGTCCATCTTGTGAGGAGGAAACATTGAAATTAAAATGGGAGAAACCAAGGTTTGGCTTCCACAGAACATCCTGTGTACACAACCCCAGCCTTGACCTGAGATCAGCCCTGCCTACCCGACACAATCACTGCAACTGCCAACACCAAAAGATCTTCCAAACTCTGAAACATGGAGGGAGTTAGTATATATTTTGGGTTGCTTTACTACTTGCAGTTTACTGGGGGACCAATGAATTTTGTTAATGAAACACAGCTGAGGTTAAATCATTCAAAATCCAGGAAAATATCCAAATGACAAAAGTAAATCTCTGTTCACGCCCAAACAGAGAAAATTACATATACTGTATCACAACATCCAAATCCTCAAAAGCACAGACATGATGGGCTGTGATCTGAAACAGGCTGTTCAAGTGAGATATGCAAAAATATGGAAAATATCAAAAGAAGCCATCTGGAAAAATTAATCACAATACCTTTCCCTTTTCCTTTCATCGTATCGTCATACACTCCAAATGCACATTAGACAGACCATCCAGAAAATTTGTTTTGTTTTGTTTTTGATACATTAGAATTAAAGAACTAAAATTTATCAGACCTTTTTTGCATGCATAATACTTACATAGCAAATAGCCTAGCGGTCTGCAGGCATTGCTAAGATGGTTGCCAAGTGAACCTACTGTATCTAAATTGCATAACATTTGATGCAGACAAAGACATTGCAGACATTTCTGCAATTTCCAAAGTGTCCATGAATATTTTCTCATAGCTGAAAATTTCATGATGCAGCAAGATCATATTTGTAAATTGAGTCAGCTGATTAGATGTTAAAGGAGTAGCTGATCTGAAGTCTGAAGTGTTTCTTCTGACTCTCATGCTATACATTGCAACACTAGCAGAAATGCCAGTTAAATAATCAAGAAATAAAATTTATAGTTCTTCCTTGCTTATATTTTTTGTTAGAAATTTCTTGTTGACTGCTGATTCAGTGATAAAGGATTGCCCAGAAAATTATATAACATAGTAGACACAGTGAATCATAAAGCCCAAAAAACCAGCCTTAATTATTGGCTTTGCATATTCAAATGACTGTACCCAATACTATGCAGGTATGTAGCTTTGACTAGGCAAACATTTAGCAAAGGAGCGCTAGTATGCAGCTGCCTGTTCAGACTGTGACAAGCTTATCAACCATTTACAATTCCGCAATCATGTCATCAATGACTCTTCAGTCACCCCTGTATTGCTTACATACTTGAAAATACAGTCCCGGCAGTTTGAGCCCTGTCTTATCCAGGAGGTTACTCTACATTCAGTTTGCATGTTCTCCCCGTATTGGCATGGGTTTCCTCCAGGTGCACCGGTTTCTCCCACAATCCAGAATATGAATTTGTGAATGTGTATATTAGCCCTGTTATGGACTGGCCATCCATCCCACCCTGGATTGTACAATCCTTCTCCTGGAGTGCCAATTTCCTGCAGAATTCAGCTCCAACCTCCCCAAACACAGCTGCCTGGAGTTTCTGGTAATCCTGAAGACCTTGATTAGCTGGTTTAGGTGTGTTTGATTAGGATTGGAACTTAACTCTGCAGGACAGTGGCCCTCCAGGAGCAGGATTAGATACTCTTGGTTCAGCGTGTTTCACAGTGTCATCCAAAGTCTGTCTCAAGTCCGAGTCCAAGACCATTTTTCTATGACTAGTTAAGACCAGTTCATCCAAGTCTATACCAATTCCACATGCTCCTAAAAACATGGTCTCAGACCTTGACTTGAGTCAGAGTCTGGTATTGTCTGGAGTACTACAACACTATTTATTCCCCGTTTACAGCCTGTGATACTTGGATAGACACTAGCATCATCAATACCCTACATAGGATAGGACAAGCTGCTTGGAAAATGAATGGATAGATTTGCAGAGGTTTATACTAATGTTTCTTAACTCTGTTCTTTGTGGCACACAAACAGGCCCAACATCCTATTTCCAAGCTCTGTCTAACACCTGATTCAACTCAGCTTGCTAGCAGAGACTCCAAAACTTGAAATGGATGAGCCAGATAAGGGAGACATCCAAAATGTTGGTCTATCTCTACAATCAGGGATTGAAAACACCGTATAATTTACTGTAGACACGTACTGTATGGTAGATGGGTTGTGACAACTATATTCTGTAGGTTTTCTAATACAACAATCTTGACCAACAGTTTATTAGAATACACTGAAAAGTAAACCCTCTGACAACAAATATTTACACATACCCTAATATATAAATAATTCCCTAGTGAACTTCCTGTAGATGAATGGCACGTATTACAGTGGACTGATCTCCACATGGTCACTGTATGACACAAGTTACATCTGTGCTAAGATATAAAGGCTTGATAAGACAAATTACAGCTTCCACAAAAATTAAACATCTTTCTCAACAAAGTGAAAAACATTTCCATTCACACAGGTTCATTTCACCCTGTCAGGTCCAAAGTTCACACATATTAGACTAAATGGCCTGCAAATGATCAACCTCACTGTCAAGCTTACCCAGCTCTAGTCTACAACACCACAGATGACGTAAAACAAAAACAAACAGTGAGTGTCCATGAGTCAATAATGAACTTGTACTCTTGTTCTGGTAACAAGTGGTGTATTACTGAACTCTCCCGGAATGGTATCAGAGCTATTAAATGTGCAAATATATCCCACAACTGAGCCCTATTATGTCTTTAACTAAACTCCAGACAGTGCAGAGTCTATTTCTCATCTCTGGGAGCGAATCTATCACTCTCAAATCTATCACCACTCAACTGGTCTGATTCCAAACTTATGGGCATATCCTTCGTGGTATCCTGTAAGCGAGGAGTGTCTAAGGACACATTTACACTTGTGTTATTGAGTCACTTCAGTGAATGACAGTATTCATGTTGATGATGCAACCATAAGGTTCTGACCCAAAAATAGAAACAGTAAGAAAACAGCCTAAATTACATCAGAAACCCACTCGGGGTACCTCAGGGTTCGATACATGGCCCCTTCCACATTTTGATATACATACACTCTCTGGGACCAATTATTTAGTTAATTATCTCTGTCTGAACACATTGTAAAGCATGTATTCATGAACCATGATCTGAACTGGTCTATACAAGCTCTTTACATGTTGCTTTGCTTGTAGCAAAGTCATTGGCCATGGCGGAGATGCTAATCTATTTTAGGTTGATAAAGTTTGCCATTTCAATTCAGACTCTGTTAAATACAACCTTTTGCTTATTGTCAGAGTAGCTTCCATCCACAAACCCCAAGAGGAAAAAACCCTCTTCACCTGCCCTTCCTCTGACCAGCCACCCAAAACCACTGACCTGTCTATGAGTGTGAGGTGGGTTTGGCCCACTCTCACAATAGAAAGACCAGATCTCCACCCTGGACACTAGACAGAGAACACACATACACAAGCAATCCCGACTATTTTCAGAGGAACCTGCACCCACCCACCTCCATCTATACAGTCTGTGTTTACATGCTAACAATCATCCGTTTCAGGCCATACCACAGAGAGACTGGTGTTTGTTTATTAAAGGTACAGTGTGATTTGATCTCTAAATTCTTGGCTTTCACACTGACAACAATGTAGCAGGTCAAAAAGCTACAGATCTAGGACAGAAAGTTACCAGATGTTGGTAAATCAAACTGACGTGGACCAATGAGAATAAAATAAAACTGGTTTGAACATTCTGCATACACATGATTAAATAAGATGATTTCGACCTGAGTTTCACCTAGTTTCTGTTCACTGGTGCACACCAGCTTTTGGAAAACTGGTTTCATGCCAACCAAACAAAACAATCGCTGAAGTCAAACAGACCAAAAGCTCTATTGTGAAAGTGCCTGACTAAACCAATCATCAAAAGTGAGAAGAGTTTGTTGCATAAAGTTCTCAAAGAAAAGCCATTTACATGAAAAGAAAAGCTTTGCTGACCACACTACAACTAACAAATACTTCTTTTAACTACATTTTAAGTGGATCCAACCACAAGACCAAAAGTATTTCCTTTGTCTGGATCCTGAACTTCTTGGTGATTAACAAAGACAGATCCAGGGTCAGATGTTCTTCTTGTTGTTGGTAGACTAAGAGTGGGAGCACTGCTTCTAGATCAGTGCTTGAAGACAGAGGAAGTGTGATATCTGCACATCCATGAAAACAATCAGAGGAAACCGCTCTCAGCTTTCTGGAGTGACTGCTCTGCCAGCGGCTCCAAGGACAGATTCCCACAGACTGACTACAGTCTCTTTGAAGATCCGCTTTCAAAAACACCCCGATCACATGATCTTGTCTCTCCATGAGTGTTTCCAATATAAATGTGATTATATTAAAAACTCAAAATCAAAATGTACTGAATTTCATGCAAAAAAGACTACATTTCAAACAGAATCAAACCCATGATTCTCACAGTTTTCCCACACCTTTTGATGAATTGATTTTCCATTAATTTTCCAGTCTGATTTTTAGAAAAAAAATTGTTTTCTAGAAATTAAATATTTTAGTGTTAAGCATAATTAGAAATATGCATATCCATATTGAATATGAACAATATATTTGTAATGATTTTGCTGGCTATATAAAACTTAAACAACGCCATGAATATTGTGATGATTCAAAACCATTTTTATTTGGTGATTAATTCTTAAAGACTGCATCATTACACTAGTTTTGTGACCTGTAGGACAGGATCTGTAATAAGACAGATAAGCATTTTAATAATGCTTGCGATTTAAACTTTAGTAACAAAATGGCATTAGGAGTTGGAAAAGTGAGATTAATTTTTGTGAATCAGTTCAAACTGTCCATTAAAGTGAATAGCATTTTTGTGTCATGATTCACAGAATGTTTGTAAAAGTCTCTGTGTGGCATTTTTCATATGATGTTTTAGTAAAACATAAGTAGGTAAATACTGCAGTTCATTGCCATTGGTACATACAGGTGCATCTCAATAAATTAGAATGTCGTGGAAAAGTTCATTTATTTCAGTAATTCAACTCAAATTGTGAAACTCGTGTATTAAATAAATTCAATGCACACAGACTGAAGTAGTTGAAGTCTTTGGTTCTTTTAATTGTGATGATTTTGGCTCACATTTAACAAAAACCCACCAATTCACTCTCAACAAATAAGAATACTTCATAAGACCAATAAAAAAAAATTTTTTAGTGAATTGTTGGCCTTCTGGAAAGTATGTTCATTTACTGTACATGTACTCAATACTTGGTTGGGCCTCCTTTTGCATGAATTACTGCATCAGTGCGGCGTGGCATGAAGGCAATCAGCCTGTGGCACTGCTGAGGTGGTATGGAAGCCCAGGTTGCTTTGATAGCGGCCTTCAGCTCATCTGCATTGTTGGGTCTGGTGTCTCTCATCTTCCTCTTGACAATACCTCATAGATTCTCTATGGGGTTCAGGTCAGGCGAGTTTGCAGGCCAATCAAGCACAGTAACACCACGGTCACTGAACCAGCTTTTGGTATTTTTGGCAGTGTGGGCAGGTGCCAAATCCTGCTGGAAAATGAAATCAGCATCTCCTCCAAGTCCTTTTTGTGCCAACTTGCTTTTACAACAAGTTCATATGAAATAGATCAGGGATCTTGCCCGGTCACTGAGATTCCAGAGTAAATGTGCCCGGCCACGGGATGACGTACCCTAGTTCTTCCTGACAGAGGAGTTACGCAAGAAACAGCAGTTGACCTGGAGAGTCACAGTCAATTTAACCCAACACAAAAGCACTTCCACGCAAGTAATTGTCTCAGAGAGAAGGCTTATGTAAGACCAGTCATCTGAGCATGATCGAAAAACAGCCCTGCTATCCTCACAGATTTCATTCTGACTACCCCTCGGATCAGTACAGGAAAGCAACAAGGAAAACTATGGGAAGAGTCATGTGGTGGTCATGAAAACATCAGAACACAGCCCGGGTTTTCTCAGTTTCTCATGCAAATGCTCCTGTTGTAATACAAAAGAGAATTACAACTCTTGTGTGATCACAAAAGCAAAAAGATGGAACTTCAGCAGGTTTTAAAGGGTAGTTCTTTAACCGAGGGTCAACTCCGATCTATGTGGAGTCCTATGTGCAGCATGTGATGTATTTTTGCCTATTTTGCCACTTTATACTTGTAAAGAGAAGGCAGGAAATAATTTGGAGAAGCAGAGGGAACAGTATTGTGACTTAATATGTAGTAGGACATACACTAACTGCTAGGTCACTAATGTGACTCCTCTGAATTATTTTTAACTAAGGAGAAAATATGTAAATGTACATTTGTCTCACAAGTACTCACAAATACTAAACTACAACAAGACAACCTTATTGTTGGCGTGACAACATTTTTCAAACCTAAATCTGTTTGAAGGCTAGTTTGAAGAAAAAGAAGTGTGCTTAATTGTATTGAATGTGCACTTGTAGTATTTTTTAACTGTATTTGCAGATAATATAATATTAATGAAATAAGAGGCCACTTAAGCATACTTAGAGAGAGTTCACTTTCAGACTACTGTGACTACACAATTAAGTAGTAAAAGTGCATTCACTTTTTTAATAATGTAAA
The DNA here is from genome assembly GCF_001515645.1 of Sinocyclocheilus grahami. Classification (NCBI taxonomy): domain Eukaryota; kingdom Metazoa; phylum Chordata; class Actinopteri; order Cypriniformes; family Cyprinidae; genus Sinocyclocheilus; species Sinocyclocheilus grahami. The sequence continues at coordinate 72,621 of NW_015506211.1, read as the reverse complement.
ATAAAAGGTTATAAATGAGTATGTTACTATGTTACTAAAGCACATGTAAAGCACTTAAATAGAATTTTAACTGTAGTGTGTTGTTTGATATAATAGTTAATATATTTTAAATGTATTAAATTACAACTACATCATTACAAATGTGTAATTACATATATATATGACACAAGGTTCAAAAGAAATTATATTAAAATATATATTTGAGTTGATCATAAATGTTTGTCAGTACATCAGCAGTAGTTTAACAATATTTCAAAGACAACAGAAGCAATTATGAAATTTCATATACAGATGTACTTAAGGCCTATTAAAGTGGGTCTGAAAAGAACTATAAGGTTCAACTAATTGCATTTAATATAAATTTAAACTATAATACATTGTCATTTAATTACAATTAAAATGCAATTAAGGGCCCAAAAACATTAGACTCAGTTCACACTTGAGTATATTCTGTTAACGTATATTATTTTCATAACGAGTAGTCTTTTTTTTTTAAAGGATGCTAAAGTGTACATCTTTTTCACAATGTTGCTAAGGTTTTTTTAAACAGTTGCTAGAACAGTTTCAGTGTGGTTGATCACTATGTTTTTACACTGGTTGCTAGGGTACTACAAGGGAGTTGCTATAGCGTTGCTACTACATTCTCAGAAAAAAAGGTACAAAAGCGGTCACTGAGGTGGGACCTTTTCAAGAGGTACTAAAATGTACCATTTAGGTACTAACATGTACACTTTAGGTAATAATATGTACTTTTAAGGTACTAAAATTACTATTTAGGGGTAAATAAGGTACAAAGGTGTACCTTAATCAAAGATACAACCCCAGTGACAGCTTTTGTACCTTTTTTTTCTCAGAGTGTATAGGTGATTGCTAAAGTGTTTGCTAGGCGGGGGTTGATTAGCGGTTGCTAAGGTGTTCTGAGAGGTTACTAGGCAGTTGACAGATAGATAGATTGGATTTGATGGACAAAAGCTCTAGGAGGAGTAACAATCACATGTTTTTAAAGAAACTATATGGAATATTTTTCATCATCAGCAATGGGTATATATACCCATATAGTACAAAAAGTACAGTTTGTCAAGTAAAATTAACCAACATAAGTAGACTGGAGGCTTATACTGTTTAAACTATAGTTTAAAGGGGTCATATGATGTTGCATTATTTTGTGTATTTGGTGTGTAATGCAATGTTTATGCGGTTTAAGGTTCAAAAAACACATTATTTTCCACATACTGTACATTATTGTTTCTCCTCTATGCCCCGCCTTTCTGAAACGCGTCGATTTTTACAAAGCTCATCGTTCTGAAAAGCGAGGTGTGCTGTGATTGGCCAGCTATCCAGTGCGCTGTGATTGGCCGAATACCTCAAGCGTGTGACGGAAATGTTACGCCCCTCACCATACTGTGATGCTGTGTCCCGGAGCGACGAGACAAAAACATTAAAACACATTATAAACGAGGCATTTGTTGCATCCAGTGGGGACATAATTACTGATTATAATGGCTTATACTGTCTTTTTACGCGTTGCATCGCGCCACGTAAACATAAAACCATGTCTGCATTTGTGATCAGAGAAATGACAAACAACAAGCGCTACACTACACTGCCCAAAACTCACGTTTGAATCATCAGTGACAAATCTTTTAAATATGAAAATTATTTAATTTTAAATATTAAAGACAATATCTTTTAAATATTTGTCAGAACACCGGCATTGTAGTCTACTCTCCATGGTCCTCCATAAAATGTGCCGCACACATCTGAATATTTGGGTTGAAGTGTTCTGGAACAGTGTTGTAAATACAACTTAACCACTGATTTCTAGTCGTGTCCTCTTTTGGAAGACCAAACAAAGTAGTTTCACTTTCACAACGAAACACACAGCGACTTCACGACATGGCGGCGGCAGCAACAATACTACAGCGAGAATAAAAGTTACGCCTTCTTTTTTTGTGTGAACATTTGGGCGGCGTTATGCTAATATTTCCACACAGTGATGTAGACATGTGGGGGCGTGTTTAAACGAGGCGTTTTAGGAGGGTGTGGACCAGTCTTAACTTTTATAAAGAATATCTCTTTGGGTTTGAGACTTTAGTCTTTGCAACTTTAGGGATCTTATCTATTCACGAACAGCTTGTAACACTCCAAAGAGAAAGGAAAACTTGAAATCGCATCATATGACCCCTTTAACATATTCTCTCTGATGTATCATAAACCTACTTTTCTTTCAGGATGAAGCCAAAATTGTCAATGTGACCCTCAGAGAAGACATTCTCTCCTGGCGCCCCTCATACATACCTGCCCTCATCTGATCAGACTGTCTACACTACACAGTAGATCACTACAGGTGCAGAACGCATCCACACACTGAGAGCACAATGCCAGAAGGGCATTGTAGGTAATTTGGTTATGCAGATGACATGAGAATGAAAAGGGGGTTTAGGCGGTAAACAGGACTGTCACCATGGGGAGGCCAGCTGTTGAGGAGTCTGGCCTTTTTCCTCCTTGAGTGATGTGCAAATCATTATCATGAGAGCAGTACACATACACACACACACACACACACACAAGATAGCGCGGTTACAACCGTCTGAACAGAAAAAACAGCCATGCGTGAGAAAAACACAACAAGAGCTTTCTCAGACAGCTGCACTTCATCTGAGCAAAATATAATCTTTCAGCTCTGAAACACACAGATGATCTGTTCATCAGGTGAGCAGCTTTAAATGATGGTGTTCCAGGTAACAATGTTCTCAAGACATCCTGGAACTGTGTGACCGGTTGTGGTGTGAAATTGTGTTTACTCTGGACCGAGGCTGAATGGAGTTGTTTGTCTTCTGTGAGAACTAACTGTCTTCCTGTGGAGGACGTTCTCCTCAAACACGCCAGCCACCCCTAGGTATGTGATCTGCCAAGTGCGCTACAGTGTGTAGTTGTGTATTTCACAGTTGTCATTGCACACTGTTATAATTGCTTGAGGAGTACAAAGCAATTTTTCAACTGCACATATGAACAAAAAATCAATCGAATTGAACTGACTTAGCGGATTTAATGAGACATTTCTGTGAATTAAGCATGACTAATTATAGAGACGAAGGTTAGTGTTAGGATTAGAGTTTAGGGTGAAAGGGATACTCCACCCCAAAATGAAAATGCTGTCATTAATCACCTACCCCCATGTCGTTCCAAACCCGTAAAAGCTTCGTTCGTCTTCGGAACACAATTGAAGATATTTTTGATGAAAACCGGGAGGCTTGTGACTGTCCCATTGACTGCCAAGTAACTTACACTGTCATCGACATCGTCAGAATAGTCCATCTGCCATCAGTGGTTCAACCGTAACGTTATGAAGCTATGAGAATACTTTTTGTACGTGAAGAAAACAAAAATAACGACTTTATTCAACAATTTGTTTCCTCTTGTGTCTCTCCGCATCACCGTAGCGCCATTTTGGAGAATATGCGCTAAATGCAAGCAGCGTACGCTCTTCTGTGTCAGCAGCAACACAAGGATACGTTTTCTACATGCAAATCAAAGCGTAAATACATGTAGAAAACGTATCCTTGTGTTGCGGCTGACACAGAACAGCATACGCTGCTTGCATTTAGCGCATATTCTCCAAAATGGCGCTACGGTGATGCGGAGAGACAGAGGAGACGAATTGTTGAATGAAGTTGTTATTTTTGTGTTCTTCACGTACAAAAAGTATTCTCGTCACTTCATTACGTTACGGTTGAACCACTGATGGCAGATGGACTATTCTGACGATGTCGATGACAGTTTAAGTTACTTGGCAGTCAATGGGACAGTCACAAGCCTCCCGGTTTTCATCAAAAATATCTTAAATTGTGTTCCGAAGACGAACGAAGCTTTTACGGGTTTGGAACGACATGGGTGTAAGTGATTAATGACAACGTTTTCATTTTGGGGTGAAGTATCCCTTTAAGTTTAACCTTTACAAAACGTACTGTGGCAGTACCATGTTAAGGACTTTAGTATTTGCAACTTCAGGGATCTTATCTATGCACAATCAGCTTGTAACACTCCAAAGAGAAAGGAACACTTGAAATAGCATCATATGACCCCTTTAAGTACATCTTTATATGTATTTTCAATATGGTAAAATAAACTTCAATTGAAACTTGTATGTCATATCCATTCATAATGCTTAAGTTGCATTTATTTACTTTTAAAGTAACTTGCTTTAGTATGTAAGTCAACACATCAAAATAAGTGCTCTTCTTTAAAGCACAACAAACTTAGTAAATCTTTTGATTTGACAATATTACAAAAGTACACTTTTTAAAAGTGTACTTAATTGAATTGTGAAACAGTTATGTAAGTGTCTCTGCTATAGTTTTTTTTTTAAATATACTTTTAAGATTTGAAGTACACTACAAGTGTTAAAAGTATACGGTTAAGCATACTTCTTTACATCCTTTATGTCCATTATATTATACCATGGTAAATGATTCTCATAATCGTGTTAGCATGATGCATTAAAGTATACAGAAGAATACCGAGGTACCACTTTTCTGTCAGATAAACGTACAATAGGAGTGCATAAAACACAGCAACCTACTTATTACTGTATTTGACTTCTAAAACTAGCACCATACTTTTGAATCAGAGCGCGTGAATCAATGCTCTGCTGGTCTCTCACCGTTTCTGAGCTCACGGATGTTCGGAGTTTCTCCATCACGGGAATGATTTCTCCGTTCCTCTCCGGCACCGGCGGCGGCGTGTCTTCCCGCATCATCTCGTCGCTGACCTCGGCCTCATCTTCACACTCGGGCACCGGAACGCCCTCCGTGACAAACTCCTTCAAACACTTCAGCTCGTGTTTCTTCAGCAGCTGGTCGGTGTCCACGTCCACCACTATAAGCTCCAGGTTCCCGGCGCTCGCGCGTATCCTCGCCACGACCCGCTGATGGCTGTCGCTCTCCACGCGCTCTCCGTTCACGAACGCCAACCTGTCGCCGGCGCGCAGACCGGACACCTCGGCGGGGGAGTCGGGCTCCACCAGGCGGATGAACTGGCCGCTTTTGCCCTTCTCTCCGTGCAGATGGAAGCCGTATCCGTTCTCGCCCTTCTCCAGGACGCAGAGACGCGGGCGCAGAGTCTGGCTGGGCATCACGCGAGTCACCTGTTGATTTAATCTGACAAATAAATAGAAACGAAGGCTAAATGAGAGTCCTGCGCTCAGATGCTCACGGATGAAGCATGTTAACCCACTCGGCCTCAGTAAATGAAGGGATTTGTTGTTGATAAAGTTTGAGAGGAAAGTTCTAGTGTTCCAGTGTTTGATCGGCAGCACATCAGCATCCAAATCCAGCCCATGGAGGAGTGACTCCTATAGAACCTCCTCCTCCTCTAATGGCTCTCTGCACTCAAAGAGAAAGCAGGGTGGACTGGGGTAATCGCTGGGACTTTTTTTATTTTTTGCACTTTCGACTTATGTTATTTACTGTAATGCCATCAGCACAATTCACAAATGACATCTCCCTTGGGAATTTCCCGTTTTGGAAGTCTGCTTTAGATTATCATACATAAAATATGATTTTAAAAAGATATTGGAAATTATTAACGGCGTGTTAAATGATATAAATAAATGACAACTGCAGTTATGGTTTCAATTCCTCCTGCCAAAACCAAAAATTGTTTCAAAAGTTAGTGCACTTCCATCAGTGTCAGTGAAGATCTTATAAGGCATGTGATAAACGTAGAAAACAAAGCAAAACCAAGGTAAACAACACTTCTAAGCAGAACATTTTCCAATCAAATATTGTCCAATGGAATTAAAAAAAAAAAGTAGTTTCACAATTCGAATCAATATTTTGTTGCCTTCTTATGTTCTTGTGAATAGTACTTGTGCCGGATTTTTGGGTTTCTTGCCCTTTGAAGGAGCAAATGTAGGCTACACATCAGAAAATGTAGTATTACCAAACGATATTATTCATACATATATCTTGATCTATGAATATGGATATTTTTCTTACAAAAACGCATCGATTCGCTACAGGAGGCCTTTGTTCACCCCCCGGAGTCGTGCAAGACATTTTTTTATGGATGGGCGCTTTTTATTTAACTTCTTTTGGACTGATGCATGCAACACCCGCTGAGTGGCATTAAACAGCTTGAAAGATCAAAGACAATTTTTAATGTAACTCCGACTGGATTCATCTGAAAGAAGAAAGTCATATACACCTAGGATGCCTCGGGGGTGAGTAAAACACAGCCTAATTTTCATTTTTGGGTGAACTAACCCTTTAAGACTACTTGGAAACTGGAGATACAGCTTATAGTCATTGCAGTGGCAAACCACAAGTGACCATATGTACTCCCAGATGTGTTGCAAGTGAGATCTTGAAAGTGCCCTGGTGGAAGAGTGGAGTCACAGCAAGATCTGGTGAATATGGCTCTGTTCATGAGGTTGAGATGCACTGCAGTACTTCTTACATCAGTACATCATTAGTTCATATATATTCAAAGAGTTAGAAACGTGAGATAATGTGCTTGTTAATGTTTTCTAATAAACTTATTAAGCATTAGATAATGTTTAACAAATCATTACGGTTCAATCTGTTTATATGATATCGTTTTGATGAACAAGCATTTTCTTTAAAAAAAAAATAGTGTTTTCTCCTGTTTATTTATGATTTAAGGAATATCCTGTTTAATGATATACTGAAGAGTAGTATACTAATGTGAGTGTTGAGACAATAAATATTAAATATTACAATCTGTTTTGTCTTTAGCAAGCATTTAGCTAAACTCAACCAGCCACCCTTTACACAAACCTTGTTACATTAGCTAAACGTCCCATGCCCATAAAGATACTAAATGATTAGTAATAGTTTATAAACATTTTAAATGATGAACAGTTTCAACTTTAGATTAGCTACTGCAAAAACATGAACAAATGATTAATAAATGATTAGTAAATATGTGTGGATAGGGTCAACTCAGGACTTTCGGGACACTTTTTGCCATTGAGATGACTGCTCATAAAGGTATTAATGATTAGCCAACATTTATAAACATTTGCATATGATGAATAGTTTCCACTTTAGATTGAGTAGTACTGCAAAAATATGATTTTAATAGATATATCACGGGGTGATTTATGTATGCTATATGCTAATATTATTCATATGTGTTATATGTGCAGCAGCAGCATTTCTTACATGCTCACAGCAGCATGTTGTGGATGTATTGGCAGTAGCAAGTCTCAGTACTTGCTCCGCCGCAGCAGCCTTAAATTTATGCTGACTTGCATTAAAAATCAAACAGTGTTTTATTATAATTATTATATTACTTCAATATCAGAATGAGAATTTACATACTTCTCTTTTCCTTTTATTTTGGAATGAAATGTGACCTGAACATTACGAGATTCACTTGTTAGGGTTTTGTTTGTTAAAGGCTGGTTTCATTTCATCTTAACACCGCACTGCATGTTGCATCAAAATGCATATTAACACATTGTTAACCCATCAATGCTTCAGGTTCAATGATCTTCCAAACGATCTTCAGTTACATGTCAGATGTGCAGTGCCTGCAAAAGCAGCCTTTTTACTGCTGAGACTGAGATCCCTTTCTGGCTCATCAAGTCGAGAAGAAACCAGTCACAGAGGAACTCAACATATTTAATGTTCTTTCTAGCTCATTACTCTTTGCCATGAGCCAAATATTTAACAAACAGGTGCAGCGTGAGGTCACATGACTCATGACGTCACAAAGCAAACACATGACCAATAGCAGCCTTCAGAACAAGATCAAATAACATTTACATTTATTAATTTGCCAGATGATTTTATGCAAAACAACTTACAAGGAATAATACAACACAAGCATTTACTCATTCAAATAAAGTGTGTTAATCTTCTCTTGTCACAAACCGAAACCTGATGTTCACGTAATTCACTTTATTATTTAAAAGTGCAGGACACATATTTGAAATGTTAAAGGTAAGGCAATTAAATCATTAAGCTCGTTATTATTGATTAGTAATTCTCAATGTGTAATACCGCCCCCCTGTGGCTTTAAATATTAAAATGATGGAAAACACCAGAAGCACAAAAAACCCTCTTTCAAAACACGTATGTGGTTACGTTGGACTTTCTCATGGCACTTTGTGATCACTATGAAAAATGTAAAGCGTACAGATGAGACAAATCAAAATATTGTACGATACAACCCAGATTCACATTTCACATCAATCTCCAAGTCATACCCCTGTTAAAAAAACCAGCATATGCTGGTTAGGTATGTTTTGCTGGTCCTTTGCTGGTTTAAGCTGGTCATGTGCTGGTCTTAAGCTGGTCGGACCAGTTTAGGACCAGCACATGACCAGCTAAGGACCAGCATAAACCAGCAAAGGACCAGCATCCCAGCTTCAAAACATACCGAACCAGCATATGCTGTTTTTTTAACAGGGACAGTGAGTGTGACAGGTATGAAAGTGTGACATGCTTGTACGCGAAGCAAAAAGAAACCTATATTACCTCATAATCAGGCCTGACTTGGTCAAGCTGTGCTATGATTGTTTTTAAGTCAATATATACTGATTGTAAAAAATAATACTTAAAGCTGCAGTCCGTAACTTTTTTGTGTTCAAAATTAACAATTTATATAATAAGCGAGTACACCATGAATCCATTTTCCAAACGGTGTTTTTGGCTTATCCTGAATCACCACGGTACACATATAATAAATGTTAATATTCGGACTATTTTAGACTGGGTCGGCTAGGTACCGCTGCGGAGTAGCACAGTACCTGCGTGATTCGTCATAGACATAAACAGAGAGAAGTAGCTCCGGCTACAATGTTCTTCCGCAAGACGCATGCAGTTCTGTTTATTAACCACTAGAGCGCCAAAAGTTACGTACTGCAGCTGATATTTTGACTCGGCAAGACACTCAAATATACAGTAAAGAATTTTATATATAAAAACACTACAGACACAAGCTCACCGCCCAATTCGAGCACATTTGCGTGGCATATAATGTAATACAATACTAATATATTTTATGCCGTGTGTAGGTAGAGGCTATAACCATCAGAGAAGAAACCCGGAAACCACGTTACACAAACAAACGTACCTGGACTAATCAGACACACCTGGATACTGTACACACCTGGATTAATACAGTTTTTAAAGCAGAAACATATTACTCTGATGCACCTCAGCAGTATTTGGCTGTATATTCCTGACTATAAAGCGAACAGGGGTCTGGGGGATCGGACACATCGAAACAAAGCACGTTTCAGACATTCACACACGTCTTGGTGTACGGATATCTGTAGTGTTGGTCACATGAGGCCGCCGCAGCAGTTGGACTTCTGCTTCTGTGACTCGATGTAATCATGGATCTTGAACTTGGGCTCGTGGGGCTGCTGGATGTTTCTGTGCTTGAGTTCTCTGTGTGGAAATGAAGGAGAAAACATATTCATTAGTTTCAGTGTAATAACTAGAAATAGAAAAGTTTCAAGCTGGGTTCAAAACGACCCAATAGCTTTTTAACCCAGCGCTGGGTTATATTTAACCCAGCATTTTTTAGAGTGAAAATAAAAAGGTTTAAAAATTAATTTTTAATAGTCTTTTGTCATGCTTTAATGCAATGTACAGTGTGTTATTCAAAATAACATTTAAAGTTAATACATGTGCTAAAGTGCAACTACAAATGTGTAATTACAAACATATTTCAATAAATGACATGCAGGTTTCAATAGAAATTGCATTCAATTCTATTTGAGTTTACCATGAATGCTTGTCAGTACATTTGGCAATGCACTTTAACCATATTTTACAGACAATAGAAGTATTTTTTATACTTTATATGTAATAATTACATATAATGATGTGATTATGTCCTACATAAGTGGGTCAAAAACACTCATAAGTTAATTTAATTGCATTTAATATAAATTTTAACTATAACACAACCATTTAATCATTTAATTACTATTATATTAATATCAAACTAATACGCAATTGTCTGAAAAAAAAAACACATTTAGGTATATTTACATAAGTACTCTTTAATAAAAAGTACGTTAACACTAAGTATTTTGCATTAGTATTACAAAGTTGTTGCTAAATTGTCCTGAGTTGTTGTTGGCAAACTATAGGGTGAAAAAAATTTAAATTTTACAAATAATTAATACCAAGAAATGGCAAGTAACACATTGAATTAAACATGAAGTTTACATTTTGACATATAACAACTGAAAGAGCTTATTCTTGTCAAATGTACTCAAAATAATCAGTTTTATTTACAACTTCAAAATATCATTTTACACAGAGCATTTGGTTGCTAATTAGTTTTTGTTGGTTGCCAGGGCTTGTCTAGACAGTTACTAGGGTACTCCGACTAAGCAGTCGCTTACTTGTCAAGAGACCATAGTGATTATTAAAACTAAAAAAAAACTGAAGGAGTCTCATGCTGATGTTTAATACTGGTTTCAATCGGCGTACAAGCAACAGTAACAGTGACGATTGTTTCAAATTCACTTAATGTTTACATTATATATATATATATATATATATATATATATATAGAAAACCTCAAACCTTGCTATGGCATGGAAAGCGAGTTCCACATTGACACCAGTCTTGGCACTTGTCTCCATGAAAGGGACTCCATATTCCTTCAATAAAGAAAAAAGCAGAGCATTGCAGTTAAACAAACTGCAATGTTTACTGATCATTTGTAATAGCAGTTATATGGACATGTTACATTCATGTACGCTCATACCTTAGCCAGCTTCTCCCCTTCTTCATGTGTGATCACCCTCTCAGCAGCCATGTCTGACTGTACAAACACAATTTCATATTGTGGGAGAACTTGCACAATTGGTGGCTGACTAAATACTTTTTTCCCCCACTGTAAATATCAGCAACTGCACCAAATCGCTTATTTTGCTCAGTTTGGGCATCTGAATAAAACTGATGTGTGTTTGTTCCTCTTCGAGTTTGAGCTCCATATTCTCACTATATTGTACTACATGAGCAATAAAAGCCTGATGTATCAAATATGATACTTTTTTTAAAAGATTTTGTCTAAACTGTTCCATTAAAAAAAAATTGTATATATATATTATTTTTATTTTTTCCCCCCCAAAATTATTTCTCATATGCAAATTACAGGCCTCTCATCTTTTTAAGTGGGAGAACTTGCACAATTGGTGGCTGACTAAATACTTCTGAATAAAACTGAATAAAACTGATGTGTGTTTGTTCCTCTTCGAGTTTGAGCTCCATATTCTCACTATATTGTACTACATGAGCAATAAAAGCCTGATGTATCAAATATGATACTTTTTTAAAAGATTGTCTAAACTGTTCCATTAAAAAAAAATTTTATATATATATTATTTTTATTTTTCCCCCCCCCAAAATTATTTCTCATATGTCAGGCTTTACAGAGTTAAGCATTCAGTTACATATTCCCTTCCTCTTAGTCATTTTTCATCCTTCTGTCTCTCTACTAACAGTGATTTTTGCTTGAGGGACAAGTCAAAATGTTCTGTGTAACAGCCTGTACTGAACCCAGGAACTTTCCTTTAATATCAGACAAGGCTTTCTGGCTACATTAGGGCCTTTAGGGGGCGCTATCTAATCCAGTGCAAAACCAGTTAGAGCAGTTAAACCAGAACACACCCCAACCACACGTCACAAGATAAAAGACAACCAAAGGTGGTAAAAATGCTTGTCTAAAATGAATTACTGCCTAAAATGACACACTGACACATAAAAGGCAGAGAAGCATAAAGGAGATCAAAAAAGAAAAAAAAACAACTGATTTGCAGCTCTCCCTCTCTCTCTGTGTGTCTGCATGTGCATTAAACGTTATTTGCACATTTAAAGAGGGGCTGCTTATTTCTTTTCACTCCTTTCAGGAAGTCCCACTTACCTTGTTGCCAAGCAACATGATGACCACATCCTTCTGTGCATACTCATAGATTTCAGTCAGCCAGGCCTGCATAGTGATAGACATGTAAAAAAAAAAAAAAACACTTTGAAGGACAAGACTGGACAAGATCTGCAGTAATAATGAATGTCATTTCACAACCCACGCTAACAACAGCAAGAAACGAGAACATCAAATAAGCGTGCATCTGAAAATGTCTTGAAATGTTTGTTTGTCTTACTCTGATGTTGTCGAAGGAGGACTTTCTCGTGATGTCATACAGCAGCAGCAGAGCTGGAATAGAAAGCACAGCATGTCCAAGTCACACCGTACTGTATGATTCAGAGCTGAGCTTTATAGTAATTAAACACTGACTCAAACGTCTGTCGTGTTCTTCAGGAGTTGTGACTGTACAAATTTCACCGCAGTGTTTAAAGTTCACTGCAGTGATCTCCCACAGAGACTGAAACTAAACTAAATATTCTACTGAGGAACTGTTTTTGTTAGGCAAAGATGATAAATGTGAGCCTGGAGCACAAAAGCAGTGTTAAGTCGCTGGGGGATATTTGTAGCAATAGCCAACAATACATTGTATGGGTCAAAATTATCCATTTTTCTTTTGTGCCAAAAATCATTAGGATATTAAGTAAAGAAGATATGTTCCATGAAGATATTTTGTAAATGTCCTATTGTAAATATATCAAAACTTAATTTGTGATTAGTAATATGCATTGCTAAGATCTTCATTTGAACAACTTTAAAGATGATTTTCTCAATATTTCGATTTTTTTGCACCCTCAGATTCCAGATTTTCAAATAGTTGCATCTCAGCCAAATATTGTCCGAACCCTACATCAATGGAAAGCTTATTTATTCAGCTTTCAGATGATGCATAAATCTCAATTTAAAAAAAAAATGGACCCTTATGACTGGTTTTGTGGTTCAGGGTCACACACACACACACACATATATACAGTATATATGTGTGTGTGTGTGTGTGTGTGTGAGACGCCGTCTGGATTTAAATAAGTAAATGCGTAATATTTAATTATTGGATCATTATTGCATTGATTAAAATGTTTCTAGCATTTTGTATGTTTGGCAACAATTCTTTTTTTGTGTCACACCCAAGAACACCTGTGACCCACGGTAAAATCACGGTAATGCACGACCCTACATAACTCACTGTTTTAAAAAGATATGGCACCAGTAATGAAGTCTGTTAGAAGACAAGTGCAAGTGTCTCAGTGAAGATGGCATATTTACCCTGAGCATCTCTGTAGTATGCGTGAGTAACACTGCGAAACCTCTCCTGACCGGCCGTGTCCCAAATCTGCAGGAGAGGAGCGTTAACAGGTGAAGCTTCATTTATGTGTCAAGTAGGGGTGAATTCAGTTAAATTGGGACACTAGACTGGGGGATGTAATAAAGCTGATCTTTGAACAGCTAGGAGGCCAACCAAATTTAATTTTGTGAAGAAAATGTGAGTGGCGCTTGCCTGTGCAAAACACACCACCACATGCAGTCTGGCTGGTTGCTAGGGCATTTCTAGGTGGTTGCTAGGGTGTTATTGGTACTTGCTAAGTGATTCCTTACTGATCCAAGTCAAGAGTTCACTCCCTGGTCTTTATGACATTCTGGTCTGTAGATACAGCTCGGCTCACTTCAGTGTTGGGGAAAGTTACTTTTAAAAGCAATGCATTACAATATTGCGTTACTCCATATAAAAGTAACTAATTGCCTGCCTTAGTTACTTTTTATGGAAAATAATGCATTGTTATTTTGCATTACTTTTTGTCACCTGAGCTGGGCTTACTCATTTTTAATAACAAATGAGCAAAACTTTATATTTTTGGCAACTATACACTCTAAAAAATGCTGGGTTAAAAATAACCCAGCGCTGGGTTAAAAAGGGACAAACCCAGCTGTTGGGTTGTTTTGACCCAGCGGTTGGGTTGTTTTGACCCAGCTCTTGGGTTGTTTTGACCCAGCGGTTGGGGTGTTTTGACCCAGCTCTTGGGTTGTTTTGACCCAGCGGTTGGGGTGTTTTGACCCAGCTCTTGGGTTGTTTTGACCCAGCGGTTGGGGTGTTTTGACCCAGCTCTTGGGTTGTTTTGACCCAGCGGTTGGGGTGTTTTGACCCAGCTCTTGGGTTGTTTTGACCCAGCGGTTGGGGTGTTTTGACCCAGCTCTTGGGTTGTTTTGACCCAGCGGTTGGGGTGTTTTGACCCAGCTCTTGGGTTGTTTTGACCCAGCTCTTGGGTTGTTTTGAACCCAACCGCTGGGTCAAAACAACCCAATAGCTGGGTTTGTCCGTTTTTAACCCAGCACTGCGTTATATTTAACCCAGCATTTTTTTAGAGTGTAAAGGCCTTTTACACCAAAAGTGAAATTAGTAAGCCTCAGCCTGAAGGAAGTACCTTTAACTCTGCACCTCACTCCCAATTTATCTCAAAACGGGGACAGAAGAGGTGTCAGTGAATAAATGGGAAAACAAAGTTTTCCCATTTATTCACAAAAAAAAGTAACTCCGATATTTTCCTGTAAAATTAAAAGTAATGCATTACTTTACTAGTTACTTGAAAAAAGTAATCTGATTACGTAACTTGTGTTACTTGTAATGTGTTACCCCCAACACTGGATCCCTTCTTCACTCTAAAGCTATGGGATTTTTGTAATCCATTTTATCATCCAGCAGGTGAAAATCTGATCATAATAGCAACCATCTGCTCAAATCGCATTATTCATGCCCATATGCCAAACAGTACAGGACAGGAGTTCAATACAGTACTCAAATCAGTGTAATTAATAGTGATGCTTGTCTTGTTTGCTTACCTGGATTTTGACTTTCATGTTATCCACAGTCACCACCTTATTCTTATTATTACGCACCAGGAAGAAGAACAAACACCCATTAAAACACAGTACTCAGAAATGTTCTGAAAGGCAAAATAATGAACAGTAAATAGTTTGTTATTCAAGGAAATCACGCATAATCAAACAGGAAAACAGTTTAGCTACTACTAAAGTGAGATCTCCAACCGTGCTATTTTGCTTTTGTGTGGCCAGGCTCTCCACACAGACTTAATTATATAGTGTAGATGAAATAACAGACCAGCTCCCTGCTTAATTTCCTGTTGACGTCAGCCGTTACTTCCTTTGTGAGCCAAATGTTTTAAAATCGTACCTTCTGCACTGAGAGGACCAGACTTATCAGATGTTTTCGTGCACCAAATGGCA
Source organism: Sinocyclocheilus grahami (assembly GCF_001515645.1). Taxonomy (NCBI): domain Eukaryota; kingdom Metazoa; phylum Chordata; class Actinopteri; order Cypriniformes; family Cyprinidae; genus Sinocyclocheilus; species Sinocyclocheilus grahami. The sequence continues at coordinate 57,465 of NW_015506211.1, read as the reverse complement.
GTGCAATCAGAGACGTCAGTCACACAAATGGAAGTGAGATTTTCGGAGATGAGTAATTATCATCCACAGACATTCACATACAGGCACCCAATCATTCATTCCTGAATATCTACACGGTGACTATACTTAATGCTGACTGATCAAAAAACGTAGGCGTTTAAAGCTGAAGCATGTGATCTTTCTCTTTTCTCAGCTTAATGTGGGGAGACAACTCAAAGTAGTTTGATTTGTAGGTGTCACCACTTGCACAGAAACTGCACGCTTCACCTTTTAAATTCACTAATAGTAGAATACTAAAATAAAACCGTATAAAATAACACTTACATCAAACCTGGCATGTGTCTTCAATAGCTGAATATATAAGCAAATTAAAATGAGGTTTGAGATTTAAAAAGAGGAGATTCTGCGAACACATATTCTGCTAAATTTCTTCTTTTGTGATTCACAAAAAAAAACAAAGTCAGGTTTGGAGCAACAGGAGATTAAATGATGACAAAACTGCTTTTGTGGATGACTATAGAGCAATAGTAATCACAAATGCATGCTTTGGCTGCTTACTCCTTCCAGGAAGTTCTGCATAAATAAATTAAATCAGAGCAGAGTACAAAGCAATTCGAGGAGAACATCAACCGGTTCAGTAAGAATGCAGGTATGTCTCCATTGTTCCTTCAATCAGCATTGCATATCTGACTTGAATGAACAGCAGAGCTCAGATGTCTTGTTGTATCTCCAAGGGCAAGCTAACAAAAGCTGCAGATTAAGATAAAATTAAATCCACTAATGGAAGTGAGATTTTCGGAGATGAGTAATTATCATCCACAGACATTCACATACAGGCACCCAATCATTCATTCCTGAATATCTACACGGTGACTATACTTAATGCTGACTGATCAAAAAACGTAGGCGTTTAAAGCTGAAGCATGTGATCTTTCTCTTTTCTCAGCTTAATGTGGGGAGAAAACTCAAAGTAGTTTGATTTGTAGGTGTCACCACTTGCACAGAAACTGCACGCTTCACCTTTTAAATTCACTAATAGTAGAATACTAAAATAAAACCGTATAAAATAACACTTACATCAAACCTGGCATGTGTCTTCAATAGCTGAATATATAAGCAAATTAAAATGAGGTTTGAGATTTAAAAAGAGGAGATTCTGCGAACACATTCTGCTAAATTTCTTCTTTTGTGATTCACAAAAAAAAACAAAGTCAGGTTTGGAGCAACAGGAGAGTAAATGATAACAAAACTGCTTTTGTGGATGACTATAGAGCAATAGTAATCACAAATGCATGCTTTGGCTGCTTACTCCTTCCAGGAAGTTCTGCATAAATAAATTAAATCAGAGCAGAGTACAAAGCAATTCGAGGAGAACATCAACCGGTTCAGTAAGAATGCAGGTATGTCTCCATTGTTCCTTCAATCAGCATTGCATATCTGACTTGAATGAACAGCAGAGCTCAGATGTCTTGTTGTATCTCCAAGGGCAAGCTAACAAAAGCTGCAGATTAAGATAAAATTAAATCCACTGACGCGCGCACACACACAAAAAATCTGATGTTTAGGGTTGGGAATCGAGAATTGGTTCTTTTTCAAAACGGTTTAAATTTGTGTTTTGTTTATTAAAAATACAGGAACATTCCTTTAATAGTTCTTGAGCATGTTCACTTCCACTCTTCCCACTGAAAACGCATATATCTAGATTTTTCAAAATTTTCAATAAATTCAATAAATAAATGAAGAGTTCATTCGCAAAAACCGATAAACGCCACTTTCAAAAAAAATCATTGCCGTGCATTATTCTCCACATATAGCGCGATCTGAACCCTAAACACGTTTTGTCCACTTTCAAAAGTTCAAGTTTCACTGCAGAAGCCGATAAGCGCCCTTGCTGTTTTTGAACAGAAGCCGATAAGTCCATTTCAGCGAATCAGCGCGCTGTATTCAGGTCAGGTGACAAGGCTACATTCACTTTGAAAAGACGTGCTAGCTGAGAGGAGTTTCGTCAAAGCTGACTAAAAGTGATCGAGGATGGATAATTTAGACGAACTTGATGAACCTGTGATATCTTCTTCAGGGAGAAAAAGGGAAATAAAAGCTGAAAGGTTTTCTTGGTAGCTTGCAAAAGCAGCGCGTTACACTGATGAGGGAAACGCTCCGTGTGCTGCGTGTAATCACATCCATACAGTTTATGATCACAACAACAACAACAACGTTTGTGTGCTAGCTGAGAGGAGTTTCGTCAAAGTTGACTAAAAGTGATCGAGGATGGATCATTTCGATTAACTTGATGAACCTGTGATATCTTCTTCAGGGAGAAAAAGGGAAATAAAAGCTGAAAGGTTTTCTCGGTAGCTTGCAAAAGCAGCGCGTTACACTGATGAGGGAAACGCTCCGTGTGCTGCGTGTAATCACATCCATACAGTTTATGATCACAACAACAACAACAACGTTTGTCAGGCGTCTACACCGTCATCTGAGGAGATTACAAAGATTAAACCAGTGTTTTTTAAACTCTAAAACATGAAATGTGGAGTTACCTGCTTTTGCTATAAAACAAACTTTTAATATGTAAAAAAAAAACATTTAATTTAGTAAATTACCTGTATTTGTTTAAGTTATTATTACTTAATCAAAACAACCCAACTGCAGTTTGATTGATATTACTTGGAATGCGCAATAAAAAAAAACGTGATTTCTGAAAAAAATTAAAATGGAGTTATCGGTTTTTGCAAATTCACTTTTCAAATATTCAGTAAATAATTATATTTTTGCATTTGCGCTAAAAAAACAAAAAGGTTTTTTTTTTTTTGTTCCAGATAGAACAGCTATGGACCCTTTTAACATTTCCGGGTTCTCAGTAGCGCAAGCGTCATAGATAAGTAAACTTTTATGGAAACTACAACAAATATAATTTTTGGTATTCCCATTTGCTCCAAAAAAAAATAAAACATCACTGACAGTGTTTCTCTAACATAAAAGAGGAACAAATATCAAGCGATTATGTTGGCCTGAAGAGAGAAAGATGTCAAATTTGCCGTCACTCATTATGTAATTTAATCCCCAGGCATGAAAACACAAAGTACAGTGTTATAAATGCACAGTATATTTAACATTTTTTAAAACACGTTGCTAGATGTATGATGTTACTAACTGTGGAAATCATCACAGTCTGTGAAAAGGGTCCACTGTTAAAATGTACAAACTGTTTACTGCAAAATCATCTCGTTAAAAAAGCATAATAATAAAGACAGTGACCACTTTGCTTTTTACTAAATAAACAAAAGGAATACGAAAAAAATCATACGTACTTAACGATACAAAGTACGAGCAAAAAGCGCTCCCTTTATAATAACTGAAGCTGTCAATCACTTCAGCACAAGTTTACTGAGCTCTGCACTCTTGCGAAAACATTTGCTATGATTAAAATTGTCTAAACTGCACGACAAATCTCTTATGTACATTACATTTCTACTTTGTTGGTTATAAAGAGAGGATTTACGAGCACGTAGAACATAAGTGAGTGATCTGAATGAAAACGGCAGGGTTTTGAGCGGTTCTGAGTGACGGAGAGCTTAAACACCTCTGATAGGTCATCGCGTTCGGCACTCAACAGACATGTCTGTGATTGGCTACAATGCTCAACACTGCAAAAACACTGTTAAAGGGATAGTTTCTCTGAGCTGCAGCTGATAAGATGCTTCATTTCAGAAGTTGTTGGCAGGCGATCAAAGAATGAGGGTTTAAAGGGGTTTTTGAACTTCCTAAAGACACCTTCTGTCTCCAAGCATGGCACTTTCTACTCGAATCTGACATTCGAAAACAAGTCCACATCACAAGCCAAGCTAACCTTCATTTCCTTGCAAAAACACATACTGTGAAACCAAATTGACTGTCTTGGCTTGAGGGCAAAAATCTATTTGTGGAGCATGACAAACTTTATTTTCCTCCAATAAAAAACAAGCCCTTAACGCCAACTGCCTCTTACATTAGCATGTTGGCGGATTATTTTACAGATGTCCTTGCTACGTTTCTGGACCTTGATCGTGTAAGGACCCTTGCTGTCTATGGGAGGGTCAGAGAGCTCTCAGATTCCATCAAAAATATCTTAATTTGTGTTCCGAAGATGAACGAAGGTCTTACAGGTTTGGAACAACATGAGGTTGAGTAATTAACAACAGAATTTTCATTTTTGGGTGAACTAACCCTTTAAACACACCCCATGAAAGTTGACCAAAATTCTCTCTTTTCCTCCCCAGCCAAGTGCTGGCAGTTGCAGCTCAAGACCCAAAGTGTCATGGGGCGACAGGTTAACCATCTAGCCAGACTGAAACATGAATGAGCATCAGATTTGCCAGTTATATCCGAACGCTCCAAGACATCTGGAGCGGCACAATGACTTCACAGATTTGTCCGAGAGGCTGGTGGACTGCACCAGCACCACTTCAGAAGACCACAGAGATTTGCACAGTTAATGCCAATGGAGAGTGAATACAGTCACACACACACACACACACACACACAGACACACACACCCTCTCTATGATGGAGTGCCAGAACAGCTTATTGATTAGATGCTGGATGTAAGTGTTAAAGGGTCATATTATATTTTTCAAAGCATCGTGTTTTCATAATTTTTTTTTGCCTCTGAGGTCCACTCATAATATTGGATTTTGATGAATATTTTGTGCCCTCTCTCTGACCCTCAGAATTAAAAAAGCCAATTTTGAAAAAAAGAAAATATTTTGAAGAATGCTGGTAACAAAACTGTTTTGGTGCCTAGTGACTTGCACTGAATTAAAAAATATCAAAAAAAAAAAAAAATCCGAGCCAGCAATCTCTAATAATTACATGGAAAGAGATGGCATCGCAAACGACTGTGATTGGTCCATTCTAAACACCGCGGTGAAAAGTACGCTCTTTTTTTTTGTGGCGCTTCAGAAGCGGACATTAAAGGGGTCATATGATGCGATTTCAATTTTTCCTTTCTCTTTGTCTCAAAGACTAAAGTCTCAAATCCAAAGAGATATTCTTTATAAAAGTTAAGAGTCAGTCACGCCTACCTAAAACACCTCGTTCTAACACGCCCCCACATGTCTACCTCACTATGTGGGAAGATTTGCATAATGCCGCCCAAATGTTCACGTAAAGAAAGAAGGCGTAACTTTGATTCTCGCTGTAGTATTGTTGCCGCCGCCATGTCGTGAAGACGTTGTGTGCTTCGTTGTGAAAGCGAAACTACTTTGTTTGGTCTTCCAAAAGATGACGATATCTGCTTCGTCATGCCTGGAGATGATCCATGCTGGTCGCTGAGGAAATGCATAAACTTCACGCTGTGGAAGCTTCGCGCGGCTTTCACCGTGGACGAAGCGGAGTCCAGCCCGGGGTCGTCACATGTGGTTGCCGCAGGCAGCACAGTATGGTAAGGGGTGTAACATTTCCATCACACGCTTGAGGAATTCGGCCAATCACAACGCACTGGATAGCTGGCCAATCACAGCACGCCTCGCTTTTCAGACCGATGAGCTTTGTAAAAATCGACGTGTTTCAGAAAGGCGGGGCATAGAGGAGAAACAATAATGTACAGTATGTGGAAAATAATGTGTTTTTTTTACCTTAAACCGCATAAACACATTTCATTACACCAAATACACAACATAATGTTCTTTTTAGCAACGTCCTATGACCCCTTTAATGTCTTGGCATGAATTATTTCTGACTGAATAATGATACTAAGAAACTTTAATAATATCTGTGAATTGAAAATACAAATTCAAGCGCTAAAACATAATAAATATTGTTTTGATACCTATCGAGCCCCGCCCATTTCGTCTTTCTTTGTTTCAGATTGACAGTCATTCCACCAGCACCATTAATGTTCAGTGAATTGTCCTGTATATGTGTCCGTATGATAACAGGTCTTTAAATCCATTAAGGAAATATACAATTTAATAATTCTTATTGCATGCTTTACAACTTTCACAACTTAGTGTTGCAAATTAATTGAGCTTTAATTTCTGTTGTGTGTTTAGTGCGCCCCCTACTGACTAATGAGTGGAACACCCACTATCATCCATTCAGTGTACTGTCTGTGTATTTCATATACTAACATACAATATAAAAAGAACAGTCTTATAACAAACACTCAACATCTGCTTTAATAATCATTTATATGTAACAGTATATTTCTCTCTCTCGTTATGATCTGCAGGAATAGTGTGCCTGTATCCTGCAGGACGGCTGTAAGGACCAATGATGTATTCATGCATGTCTTCTTTAAGCTCACTCTTGGCACAGTCTACCTAAACAGGTATTTAACTGTGCACTGAAAAAAAATCATATTTCCAGAATATACTCTGCTCATATTCTGCACACATATTAAACACCATAAAAAACACTGAGACTAATTACAAAATATGAAGGGTAAAAAAATAAAAATAAAACACTTTTCCAACGAGTCCAGACAGATCCCTCTGTAATTATAATCAGAGCCTGCAGTAAAATGATCATTATCATATTATTGTAATCAGATGCTCTGTGTTGAGAAAGCCCAGCGGCTCTCTGCAGGGAGTTATGACAATAGAAAGAAGAACAAATCATCGGAAACATTCGCTAATTTAGCCCATATTTTGCAGCACATTGTTTTTCCCTGCAAATTCCTACAAACTACATTTAAACGTAAAGAGAAAACATCCTGCTGCATTTGAACACAGATGCCACTTAGTTTGCCATTATGTTGTCTAGGCTAAATTTACATTGCCACAACAAACTCCAGCAAACATGGTTGTTGGGTTTTGCTGGATCAGTGTGTTGGTAACTGTATGAATTTCTATCCTCTGCTGAACATAAAAGAAGATATTTTGAAGAATGTTGGTAACCAAATATTTTCTGGTCCCCATTGACTTCCATAGAATTTTTCCCCCATACTATGGAAGTCAACGGCTACCAGCAGCTGTTTGGTTACCAGCATTCTTCAAAATATCTTCTTTTGTGTTCCACCGAAAAAAAGAAACTCGTACAGATCTGGAACAACTTGAGGGTGAGTAAATGACATAGTATTAATTTTTGGGTGAACTCGGTTTAATATTACATATAGTCTGTGATTAGATAAAACAAATATTCACATAGGATACAGCAAAGATTTTCCTCAAAGCATGTGCATAACATGAGCAAATGTTCAGAAAAGTGACAAACCCAGGGAATAATTACATGTCTTAATCATAACCACCAAAAACTGGTGGTGATGAGAAAGTCCCACGATGAACCTAAACTCATCACAAACAGCTTTTCTACGAGCTGAGGAGGACAATACTTATATATAGAAGGTGCACACAGTGTCATTCACACAAACACTAAACCCCATCATGGTGACACACATGATACTGAAATAATGCAATACACATTAATTTAACAACATTAGATGTAAGATTAAACCCTAGTGTACACAACTGATAAGAAAAACATCAAATATGAAGTGTCATGCAGGGAATTCTGGGAGTGTCAATGTACATTTTTTCACCATAAATTATACAATGACTTTTTTTTCACTTCCAAAAACCGTATTTTTACCAGTATTTTACTGTAAAAATCACATTAAATGTAATTACATTTATTCACCGAATATAGTGTGGAAACTTACTGATAACCAGTTAACAGGTTTTTACTGTAGCATTTTACTGTCTTTTACTGTTAAAATCACAATCATTTTTTACAGTGCAGAATAGTATGTGCATATACTGTACGCCAGTGTTGCCAGAACAGGTGGACGATTTCCAGCCCAAAAGCTCACCAAAACCCGCCCAAAACTTTAACTTTTTAACAAAATAATGTGATCGAATTTTATTGCCATGTCAATCAAGGTTGATAAGGACCATTTTTAACTCCTTAAAACAAAATGAAGATGACAAAATAATATATAAAAAGATCAATTTCCCAGGAAAACAGATCAAATCAGTGCAAATACATTTACGAGAATAACCAAATAGAAATGTCCAGGTAAGACACCAGCTTTGCCATGTACGGCAATCAAGGAATTAACCGATACCCTCTGAAAAAACACGTGCATCATTTCAGTGTCAACAGTCAGAATAAGCCAATTTAAATGCAAAAAGCACCAAGTATAAGTGATCGGAAGCAACATAATTAGCAGGTATGCACGTTCATGCACACACCATGACAGTAAAAAAACGGTGTCATTCATTGATACTGTCCGATAATCCGATAACAAAAAATTTACAACAATAAAGCGCTTTGCTGCACTTTAACTTCAGACAGAACTAGAAGTCTTTTGTGAAGTACATTGCAGAACATAATACAGAACTTTGCACTGTAAAAACTAATCAAGTTCACCAGCTTTCTGATGCAGGACAGAATCGTATGTCTTGCAGACGTACGTGTGCGATCTGGGATACAAGATGCAAGTGTGGAACATAATGTTGTAATTGTAATTGGCACCACAATCACATGTAGTGTTATTGGGAAATTATGTATGATTGAAGGAAAATTTTGTTTTTAGAGCTCTTATGAGAAAAAAGAGCGTTTCACTGCCTCAAAAGGCTCACTTTCAAAGCCTGCCTCACGCACTACAGAGGAATGCGACACCATGTGGTGTGTTGGCATTGAAGATGTGTGATTATAGTAAATATGACATGTTCATTAAAATCGAATGATACTTTGCAGTTCATTTTTCTCGTTACTTTCTCAGTTTGCAGAACATATATTCTTTAAAATACCGTCATTAAGTTTTCCAATGCGCCACAAGGTATAACAAGATTCACAACAGAGATCGCATCAACTCTACTCCGCCAATCTGGTATGGCTTTGTAAACTCATGAATGGTATTGATGTGCTTTTTGATGTGCATCACTTTGAAAATTTTCCAAAACAAGGGAAATTCTTTAATCATACCCCATCCACTGTCTTAAGTGACCTGTGCCACTTTTGTGGCGAGGCAGAGACATTTGACGACTCTGTGGATGTTCTTTGGGTAACTATGATGTTTAGTTGTGTGTAGCATAATTTTAATAATGAATGGTCCAGCAGAAATGCTCACATTATTGTTTTAAAACAATGTTTTTATAGTTACTTTTTACACATATACATTGTGATGGCTGTGGCAATGGTTCCAGTTGGGGTGTGTGGACAATCCATCTACAGAGGATAACTACAAAAGTGCTTTTCTTGTAATAAATCACATTAAATTATGAAGCCTTTGTTTCTGGAGAGTTTTTTTGGGTAACTTTGTTTGGGTAAATTGTTACACTTACTAGAAAATCAGTTCCTCAAAACAAGCATTATGTCTTTTTCTTTCATAACATGTAAAATACAATATTAAAAACACAACTGTGACAATAATTGTGAACTAAATATGCCTGTGCTATTATCCGTAATATCATAATCAGAAAGAGCTTTATTGCCAAGTGTGCACACACAAGGAATGCTTTTTTGAAGCTTCCAGTGTGCACATATAAATACAACAACAGCAAGACACGTAATAATAAAAATAAATGAGGATAAATGAATAACAATAAGACAAGACAGTGTAAGACAGAATAGCCAAAGCCTTAAACATTACATTGAAATCGTCAATAAGTTTGATTGGAAAAACTAAGCAGGAATAAATTTCAAGTTGGAAAACTTCTCTTCTCAAAACCATTTTCAAGTTTCGGAGAAAAGAGTATTTTGAAACATTAGGTTCAATGTAGGTGAACTTGAACTTGAAAAATAGTGTGTATTGATGTCTTTCCGCGTTTGAAACAAGATACCTTCTTCAATTGTTCATTCATGTTTATTTCGTGCTATAACTAGTAAAGAGGATGAGATGATCGATTCATGTGCCGCTTGAACTGACGCACTATAGCGATCTGTCACGACACATTAAAGAGCCACAAAACTGTATTTATTGTTTGAATTTCTTACAAAGCAACGATACAATTTGAAAGCTGAGACTTTGTTTCATACTAAAAGTAACCTGCTTTGTCTTGTCTGTCGGTGTTCTTTTTGCTCCCTAATGTTTTTTCACTGCGTGAGCGCCATGGCTTGTCAGACATAGCAAAAGTAACTAAGGGGGGTGGGTTTTTGCGAAGGGTCAATTGCACTATTACAATGACTATAAAACCATTATGAACAACCTAGCAACCCCTTGGAAAAGCCCTAGCAACCTCCAAGAGCACTCTAATAGCCACCTAGAAATGACCTAGCAACATCTGCATAGCAATGCCCTGGCAACCACCCAGCACATTATAGCAAACACCTAGAAATGCTTTAGCGACCAACCCAAACCCCTAGAGAATATGAAATGCCATAACATCCACCCAGAACACCCTAGCAACCATTGATATATCTTACCAACCACTAGAAATGCTCTAACAATCATTAAAAAAAAAAGAAGAAGAAAAAAAAATCAGGGCACCTTAACATCTGCAACCAACCCAAACCCCTACCCTTCTTCAATTGTTCATTCATGTTTATTTCGTGCTATAACTAGTAAAGAGGATGAGATGATCGATTCATGTGCCGCTTGAACTGACGCACTATAGCGATCTGTCACGACACATTAAAGAGCCACAAAACTGTATTTATTGTTTGAATTTCTTACAAAGCAACGATACAATTTGAAAGCTGAGACTTTGTTTCATACTAAAAGTAACCTGCTTTGTCTTGTCTGTCGGTGTTCTTTTTGCTCCCTAATGCTTTTTCACTGCGTGAGCGCCATGGCTTGTCAGACATAGCAAAAGTAACTAAGGGGGGTGGCTTTTTGCGAAGGGTCAATTGCACTATTACAATGACTATAAAACCATTATGAACAACCTAGCAACCCCTTGGAAAAGCCCTAGCAACCTCCAAGAGCACTCTAATAGCCACCTAGAAATGACCTAGCAACATCTGCATACTGGCAACCACCCAGCACATTATAGCAAACACCTAGAAATGCTTTAGCGACCAACCCAAACCCCTAGAGAATATGAAATGCTATAACATCCACCCAGAACACCCTAGCAACCATTGATATATCTTACCAACCACTAGAAATGCTCTAACAATCATTAAAAAAAAAGAAGAAGAAAAAAAAAAAATCAGGGCACCTTAACATCTGCAACCAACCCAAACCCCTACAGACTACATAGAAACGCCCTAGCAACCACCCAGAACACCCTAGCAACCATTGAGATCTCTTACCAACCACTAGAAATGCTCTAACAATCATAAAAAAAGAAGAAGAAGAAGAAAATCAGGGCACCTTAGCATCTGCAACCAACCCAAACCCCTACAGACTACATAGAAACGCCCTAGCAACCACCCAGAACACCCTAGCAACCATTGAGATCTCTTACCAACCACTAGAAATGCTCTAACAATCATAAAAAAAGAAGAAGAAGAAGAAAATCAGGGCACCTTAGCATCTGCAACCAACCCAAACCCCTACAGACTACATAGAAACACCCTAGCAACCACCCAGAACACCCTAGCAACCATTGAGATATCTTACCAACCACTAGAAATGCTCTAACAATCATAAAAAAAGAGAAGAAGAAAAAAAAATCAGGGCACCTTAACATTAGCAACCAACCCAAACCCCTACAGACTACATAGAAACGCCCTAGCAACCACCCAGAACACCCTAGCAACCATTGAGATCTCTTACCAACCACTAGAAATGCTCTAACAATCATTAAAAGAAGAAGAAGAAGAAAAAAATCAGGGCACCTTAACATTAGCAACCAACCCAAACCCCTACAGACTACATAGAAACACCCTAGCAACCACCCAGAACACCCTAGCAACCATTTGGGATATCTTACCAACCACTAGAAATGCTCTAACAATCATTAAAAGAAGAAGAAGAAGAAAAAAATCAGGGCACCTTAACATCTGCAACCAACCCAAACCCCTACAGACTACATAGAAACACCCTAGCAACCATTGTGATCTCTTACCAACCACTAGAAATGCTCTAACAATCATAAAAAAAGAAAAAAAATCAGGGCACCTTAACATCTGCAACCAACCCAAACCCCTACAGACTACATAGAAACACCCTAGCAACCACCCAGAACACTCTAGCAACCATTAAGATCTATTACCAACCACTAGAAATGCTCTAACAATCATTAAAAATTATTATTTTTTTTTAAATCAGGGCACCTTAACATCCGCAACCAACCCAAACCCCTACAGACTACATAGAAACACCCTAGCAACCACCCAGAACACTCTAGCAACCATTGAGATCTATTACCAACCACTATAAATGCTCTAACAATCATAAAAAAAGAAAAAGAAAAAAAAATCAGGGCACCTTAACATCTGCAACCAACCCAAACCCCTACAGACTACATAGAAACACCTTAGCAACCACCCAGAACACCCTAGCAACCACTGAGATCTCTTACCAACCACTAGAAATGCTCTAACAATCATAAAAAAAGAAGAAGAAGAAAAAAATCAGGGCACCTTAACATCTGCAACCAACCCAAACCCCTACAGACTACATAGAAACACCCTAGCAACCACCCAGAACACCCTAGCAACCATTGAGATATCTTACCAACCACTAGAAATGCTCTAACAATCATAAAAAAAGAAAAAGAAAAAAAAAATCAGGGCACCTTAACATCTGCAACCAACCCAAACCCCTACAGACTACATAGAAACACCCTAGCAACCACCCAGAACACTCTAGCAACCATTGAGATCTATTACCAACCACTAGAAATGCTCTAACAATCATAAAAAAAGAAAAAGAAAAAAAAAATCAGGGCACCTTAACATCTGCAACCAACCCAAACCCCTACAGACTACATAGAAACACCCTAGCAACCACCCAGAACACTCTAGCAACCATTGAGATCTATTACCAACCACTAGAAATGCTCTAACAATCATAAAAAAAGAAAAAAAATCAGGGCACCTTAACATCTGCAACCAACCCAAACCCTTACAGACTACATAGAAACACCCTAGCAACCACTGAGATCTCTTACCAACCACTAGAAATGCTCTAACAATCATAAAAAAAGAAGAAGAAGAAAAAAATCAGGGCACCTTAACATCTGCAACCAACCCAAACCCCTACAGACTACATAGAAACACCCTAGCAACCACCCAGAACACCCTAGCAACCATTGGGATCTCTTACCATCCACTAGAAATGCTCTAACAATCATAAAAAAAAAAAAAAATCAGGGCACCTTAACATCTGCAACCAACCCAAACCCCTACAGACTACATAGAAACACCCTAGCAACCACCCAGAACATCCTAGCAACCATCGAGAACTGTTAGTAACCACCAAGAAATGCTCTAACAACTATCAAAAAAGAAACCCTTCCAACACATTTAGAGCACCTTAACATCTGCATAGAAACACCCTGGCAACCACCCAGAACACACTGGCATGTTTGTGAGTTTCCACATTGTCTTCAGAAGTAACGCTCACATAGAAACATGCTAAAAAAGCACTCAGACGACCTTTACAATTGCATTGCAATGACAACAGAACCACTCTGAACAACTTAGCGACCCCTTAGAACAGCCTTAGGAACCACCTAGCATTATGGTTATGAGCTTTCACATTGTCTTGAAAAGTAACGCTCCTCGTTAGCTTTGAACAGAGTATAGCACTCACTGTTATGAAGACCCCTATCTATGTCAAACACTTGATCGTTTGAAAGCCTCATGTCCTGTGGCACAGGGTAGTGCGGGGACTGAGAGGACGTGGGCGTCATCCAGCTCTGGTTGCCATGGTTATCACATCCGGCCGCGCATCTGACCAGAGGCTGCAAAAGCACACGCGGCTTGTTCATGACATTAATCAGCTGGAGGGCAGATGGGTGGTTGTGCTCCGCTCGGTTTAATCTAGTGTCTCACTATGTTGCCCTGTGTTTTAATGAAATTCAGCACTCCTCCCGTCCCTGCAGTGAGGATGTGCCTTGGGTCCAGTCTCGTACGCTCTTGACAGGATGTGATATTACACTGTGTTGGCATTTGATGATCGTTTGAGATTGTTTAGATGGTGATATGAATGTAGGCTTATTCTTCAGAGTTTCATGAAATAGTCAAATGCATTGAGTCACATAGCAAGGCTTTGCACTGCTAAACAAACAAATACCTGTGGGATGATTTTAGGAGCTGAACACTGAGCCCACGGGCTATCAAACTCTATTACTATTTCATGCAGATCTCATCCATCTTTGATATTCCTTAAATCCCTCATCACTTATTCAGCTATGAAGTGCTTGATTAAGGAAGAACACAACGGAACAAACCGCATGAGGCACGTGACGGGGACACGGAATGCCATTACCATGGCAACACATGCATTTCCGCAGCCAAAGCACTAGTAATTGTGAGCACTGAAATATGAGTGCACCTCCAGGACTTTTCAAAAGCATCATATAAACATTTCCTATTATAATGTAAAAGTAAAATCCAATTGCTTTAACCAGGACATGTTCTCAACCGGTTCTATGAGATTCACTCAACTATTAACCTCAATTTGTCAGGGACTGTAAGATTGTATCAAAACACCTAATTTGATTTTCATTTTTGCTTATCAAAATACTATTGAATGAAAACGCATGTCTTCAATATTTGTTTAAAATGTTTCATTATTATTATTATATAAAAATGAAATATAAATAAATAATAAAATTAAATAAGCAAGGCATCTCACGCTGTTCCACTAAATGAATAGGGAATGATATTAATGGTTAAAAATCAGTATAATACATAGAAATAAACAACAATATTTACCTAAAGCTATGTTTTCTAAAACATTTTAAAATATGAAGTACCTCTAAACTAAATATGCAGCTAAAAGGTTGTTGTTGCAGCGTATTTGTGATTTGAATTGATGTTTAAATGAATAAATAAGCAAAAAAAACTTTTCTAAGCAGAACCGTCACATTTGACTAGGCAGTACATAATTGGGCTTATTGAGACAGTTTTGCCATGTAGCATCTCAATAATAGAAAACAACAACAGAGGAACAGAGGAACTGATGTGCTTCACATCTCATGTTTCTTTAATAAACTCATTTCCTGTCATCCTTCCTCACCACATCCACTAACTTTTTGAAAAATACTTTAAAAATGTAAATTACAATGATTGAAATAAGCTTCATTCTGTGTTTTGCCTATATTTAAAAAAAAATAAGAATTCAACCCCTATGATATTCTGGTGTTTAGATATGGCTCGGATCCCTCCTGTGGTATTTTGTGTCTGTTTTATCATATGCCTATTGAAAATTATGTGTTTTTGCTTACAAAGTAATAACACACCTCTCATAAACAAGCCATCGATCATTCACATCTGTAACACAATCAGTGTGGGGTACACTCTTAACTACAAAATGTAGCTATAATATTTTATCCTCCTGGATAACTAGTTAAGCTAGTTAAGATGGTTTACTGTTTTTTTCTAGCTTCACAGCCTGGTCAGGGTGGTCTGCTGCGGCTGTGTTTTTTAAATTTTTCTTCAAATCATCTACATGCATTAAACACGTGCTTACATGTTCAGAAATAGTCCCGTGTGAGTACATTCTTAAAAATAAAGATTCTTCATTGGATGTTTGCAGTGCTGTAAGTATAGTAAAGAATCTTTCCTGTAGGCCTGGTTTGTGATCTCATTGTGAACATATGGACAATCCCACAAAACCCCCCCCATCACAAACAAAACCCACACATACATTTAAATCACCTTTTTTCAAGAATGAGTCAACACAACCTCAACTACCTCTCTGAATGAATACAGCACCCCCACCTCCATGGACCAAAGGTGGGTGTGTAATTGATGCAGCCGTGTACAGCCTTGTACTAGTTTATCTCTACAGCTCTCTGGCACTGACTGTGAGACTGGTGGGTGTGTGACTTCCTGTGCAAGAGCCATAATCACAGCTGATGAGGTTTTAGAAAACAGAAAATAGAAACTAGCAGAAGAGACACAAAAAGACAGACAGAGAGACAAATAGACGGATGGATGGACGGATAGATAGATGACGGACGGATGGACGGACGGACGAACGGACAGACAGATAGATAGATGGACGGACAGACGGATGGACAGACAGACAGGTAGATGGACGGATAGATAGATAGATAGATAGATAGATAGATAGATAGATAGACAGACTGACTGACGGATGGATGAATGGACAGGGGGACAGACATACAAACAGACAGAGATAGAGAGATAGATAGATAGATAGATAGATAGATAGATAGATAGATAGATAGAACAGCTGATGAGGTTTTAGAAAACAGAAAATAGAAACTAGCAGAAGAGACACAAAAAGACAGACAGAGAGACAAATAGACGGATGGATGGACGGATAGATAGATGACGGACGGATGGACGGACGGACGAACGGACAGACAGATAGATAGATGGACGGACAGACGGATGGACAGACAGACAGGTAGATGGACGGATAGATAGATAGATAGATAGATAGATAGATAGATAGACAGACTGACTGACGGATGGATGAATGGACAGGGGGACAGACATACAAACAGACAGAGATAGAGAGATAGATAGATAGATAGATAGATAGATAGATAGATAGATAGATAGATAGATAGATAGACGGACGGACAGGGGGACAGACATACAAACAGACAGAGATAGATAGATAGATAGATAGATAGATAGATAGTGAGACTGGTGGGTGTGAGACTTCCTGTGCAAGAGCCATAATCACAGCTGATGAGGTTTTAGAAAACAGAAAATAGAAACTAGCAGAAGAGACACAAAAAGACAGACAGAGAGACAAATAGACAGACGGATGGACAGGGGGACAGACAGACAGATAGACAGATAGATAGATAGACGGAAGGACGGACAGACGGATGGACAGGGGGACAGACAGACAGACAGGTAGATAGACAGACAGACAGACAGATAGATAGATAGATAGATGACGGACGGGTGGATGGACAGACAGGGGGACAGACAGACAAACAGACAGAGACAGATTGACAGATAGATAGATAGATAGATAGGGGGACAGACAGACAGACGATAGATGGATGGATGGATGGACGGACGGACGGACGGATGGATGAATGGACAGGGGGACAGACAGACAGACAGACGATAGATGGATGGATGGATGGATGGACGGACGGATGGATGAATGGACAGGGGGAAAGACAGATAGATAGATATGAGGATAGCTGTGGTCACCTTATGCATGAGCTCCTCGTTGTATGTGAGGATGAGAGTGCTGCTGGACAGTGTGATTCCCTCCTCTGTGTCTGTGTCCACTGGAGAGGAGCCGTATGCACTGTCAGGATAAGCGGGCTCTCCCTGCTCCACCAGCTCCAGGTCTGAAGTGTTCTCCATCATCAGCTCCATGTGTGAGGTGCTTCTCAACAGCAGATCTTTGACAGTCATTGAGACTTTTCCTCTCTCACTCATCTCAAGATGTCTCTTTTACCTTGTCTTGTCTCTGATGTGCAACGGTGACTCATGCCAGCGAGTCTTATAACCTGATGAAGTTTACGCTGTTAAATATTTAACAGCAGTGCTTCCTGTGGCATGCATGTGTTCATGAAGATTGTGCTGTCCACAACTGTGCTCACTGTGACGAAATGTTTTGGGTCATTCCTGCTCCGTTGACCCTTCTGAACTATAAAGGTTTTACAAATGAATACACTTTTGTTATAGTGTAGGATGCTTTGCTCAAACTCACACACTTTATTCAATATAACCTTATTTACATAATGGAAATGCAGGTTAGCCATTGCTAAGTGAGGGACTGACGGTTAGCTTGCATGAGAGTGCAAACTTTAAGTTCACTGTGGCATTAACCACATATAAGATATAATCATACAGATTTCTGTAGTTAAATCAAGCAGGATGGAGGTTTATAGTGACACAAACCAATACCACAAAACAAACGGTACTAATACTTGCGGTGTTCTGGAGCTATTCTTTTCAACATTCTATTCATCCAAAAATCCTGAAAAAAAAATGTATTCGGGTTTCCATAAAAAATGTGAATCAGCACTACGGTCTTCATCTTTGATAATAACAATAAGAAATGTTTGTTGAGCAGCAAATAAGCATATTTCAATGATTTCTGAAGGATCATGTGACACTGAAGACTGGAGTAATGATGCTGAGAATTCAGCTTTAAATCACAAATGACTAAAATTACAGTAATGTTTAATGTCGATACTGCTTAAAAAAAAGAAAGTTATCTCAAATGTTTGACTGGTGTACATCTACACATTTAGTGGGAATCAATGATTTAGTAAAATGTGAATCGTGTAAATTCGGCAAATTTTCCCAGTCAACAAATAAATAAAACATGACAACGTGACTTGATTTCACATCTTTATTGTGCCATCATGTGTCATCTGTTGCTGCACGCCGGCCCTACAAAAGGCTCTGGTTCAATGGGTCTCAAACTTTCAGATTAAGACTGGTGTTTACGCCCCACAGAGACCCGGTGAGACCGATGATGAACGTAAAACAAAAGCGGACTTTAAATACAAAAACAGCATTCAATCATTCATTCATTAATTCCATCCTTATTTCACTTGTTTCTTTTGACACCACAAAAGCTTCACCGAAGCATGTACACGAAGAGAAAAAGGACACTTTAAACCTAAAACATAAAACAACTGTATTACTGATCAGGTTTTCTGATCAGTAAATCAAAACCTGAAACATCCCCTTTGAAACTCGGGGCACTTAAAATCTACCGTAAAAGAAGCATTGTATTTGCCAAATAAAAGCAGCATGTTGCACAAGACACATTTGTTTGAACTTATGTTTCTTAGTGTCTTCATTGGAAGGCAAGAAAGCAAAACAGCACACATAAACGGACAAATGTGGGTGGTTAAAAACAGTAACAACCAGCTATGGCACATTAAAATGTAGACTGATCTTTTCCAATCTGAACTATTTTGAATTTAAAGGGACAGTTCACTCAAAAAAAAAAAAAGTTAAAAAAAGTAAATTCTGTCATCATTTACTCAACCTCACGTTTCAAACCCGAATGGGTTTCTTTCTTCAGTTGAACACAAAAATGAAGCAGACTGTATAAGCCGAGGTTTTAAATCCTGAGGCTGTCAGGCTCTAAAAAGCACAAAAATACCTCAAGTCTATATGAATAATGCACTGTATTTGAAATCTTCTGAAGAAATACGATAGCTTTGTGTGAGGAACAGACTGAAGCTCAATTAAAACTGAAAATTCACTTGCGTCATTCCACATTTGTATGACTTTCTTTCATTCTTCGAAAGACAAATGAAGATATTTTTTAATGAAGCCTCCATTGAATTCTATTCGACCAACACTTTCAAGCTTCAAAAAGGTAATTAAAAGCATCATAAAAGTAATCCCAAGTGACTGCAGTGGTTTTCATTTTTGGTTGAACTAAGTTACTGACTGAAAATCTTCCCCTCCATCCTAACTCTCAAATCTTGCATTTGTGCATGTTCAAACTTGGCAAGATTCAATGCATCCATTTTGACATTAGCTGCTGGGTTTCTATCCAACTATTTTAATACAAATTTTGCAAACCTCAGTGGAAAAGCGTGATATGTGCATAAACTCAACGCCGATGGAAGCATGCGATTTTTAGAAATGTGCATTAAAATTTTTTATTTTTTTTGCTGGGTTTCCATTCAATTTGGCACCAAATGCCATTGGTTCTTCCGTGTCTCGTAACTTAAAGGGTTAGTTCACCCAAAAATGAAAATTAGGCTGTGTTTTACTCACCCCCGAGGCATCCTAGGTGTATATGACTTTCTTCTTTCAGATGAATCCAGTCGGGAGTTATATAAAAAAAATTGTCCTGGCTCTTCCAAGCTCTATCATTGCAGTCAGTAGAACGGTTCGGACTGCTGAAAGGATTATTGGTGCCCCCCTGCCCAGCCTCCAAGAACTGTATACATCCAGAGTGAGGACGAGTAAAACATAGCCTAATTTTCATTTTTGGGTGAACTAACCCTTTTACATAAAAATTGTAGCTTTCAAAACAGATAATTGTAAATGCTATTTTGTAGACACAGAGTAAGGGGGAGATTTTCTGAGAATAACTGTTTCTCAAGACTTGAAATACAGCACGAGTCATTTTCGTTCATTCAATGCTGTGACCATTACTTGTAAGGTCTTCTTTTTTTGTTCCACAGAAGAAAGTCATATAGATTGACATTATTAGGTGAAATATTCCTTTAAATTATGGGAACATACTGTAGGAGCAGCTACTGTAACTCAAGTCTCCAGCTATTCAACAAAGAGTGTAAAACTTATTCGTAGTTAAAAACCAAACTGGTGGAAGACCAGAATTAAGCGTGAAATATTGTGACACGGTATACAAGCACAAGTGTATGTATGAGCTACAGATCACGGACTGATCTTCAGCAGGGTCAGATCTTCAGGCAGTCTCAAATATTTCAATCCACGTCCTCGTACTTTGCGATTTGTGTGCGGCTGAGAAAACTTTGCAGTAACAGACGAAAGAAGGTCCTCCAGATGAGCCGTTTTTCAACTCAAAGGACATTCATCATGAAGACAAAAAGTCACAGTATTACAAAACTCAGATTCTTGTTTCCTGACAGGCGGTTTCCGTTAGTGTTTGTTTTGTGTACGATGATTCCATGCAGTGCTGCGTCTCCGGGCAGCTGAAACTCGTTAAGTGAACGAATGTATCAATCCACTGGCAGAAATTCATGACGATTCTACAAGCTCCGCCTCCTCTGCTGAGACTCGTTTTACAATAAAGTGCACTTCTTCAATCTGCTTCTGAAGTTTTGATATTAATGCTTCAAAATAAGCATAGCGATACAGCCAGAGGACTCCAGCGATTTGCCTCCAACAGCTTCAAATACCAATTTTGGCCACTGCTTTACAGAGGAAAATAATGTGCAGAGTTTTTGTTTTTCTCGTAACAAAGAATAATAGTGTAAAATCGTTGAGATTTGGGGCTTTGTATCACAAGCCCACACTGTGAACTATGTGCTAATAAGACTCCGAACCTTGTAACAACGTATTTAGATGACATCTGAACATTGATCAATAAAAGCAAGACTCATATGTCCACGTCTGGCAGTCATCTTGTGCAAATTTAGACATGTTCTTTCGTAGATTCACCCTCAACCAGTTCCCGCCCTCAACAGAAGGTGCCTTGACTAATAATGGGATGGTCCGAAAGACCACAACTCGTAAACATCACTCTTGTGGACTGTTCTTCAGGGACTTCGCCGCTCCGCTCCATTTGTACGAGCTTGCAAGGCTACCTAATGCGACCGTCTTTTTTGACTGGCCCCAGTTCTGATTTGGGGTCAGGAGACAAGGAACTCCAAGAGGTCTTGGTGCAGAGTCCTATGGTGGGACAGGAGGAGGTCTGGTCAGAGCAAATGTCTCCCGTGACCCAGAAAGCCTCCACAGAGCTGTCCACCCAGGCCTCCAGCGGCTTCCCCACCAGGGAGGTCTTCTTCTGCACCTCCTGCAGGGCGGGCTCACTGGGCGGCAGCTTCAACACGTGGGCGAGCTGCTGGAAGCTTTGCTCCAAATACACGTTACCTGGCGGACCTGCATGTACCCAGCCATGGTCTTCTGAAGAGAAGAGAAGATCCATCTTACTCGATACATCTATATCTATAACACTCACATATTTATTCTAAAATTTCATCCAATCAGAGGAACTGATATTTGATGCAAAAATGCATTTTAAATATAGCAGAGGGACATTTTTCAAATCTTTTTTTTTCTACTAAATGAACACGAGGAGGAATATTTAATAATTTATAAGAACCAATATGTGACCCTGGACCACAAAACCAGTCATAAGGGTCAATTTTTCGAAATTGAGATTTATACATCATCTGAAAGCTGAATAAATAAGCTTTCCATTGATGTATGGAAATTTTGTTTTTAGAAATTCATATTTTTATTTAGCAAAGATGCATTAAATTGATCAAAAGTGGCAGTAGAGGCATTTACAATGTTGCAAAAGACTTCTATTTGAAATAAATGTGGTTCTTTTAAACTTTCTATTCATCAAAGAATCCTGAAAAAATGTATCATGGTTTCCACAAAAATATTTACCAGGATGTTTTCAACATTGATAATAAGAAATGTTTCTTGAGTGTATTCAAATAGGAAATGGTTATTTTAAATTGTAATGACATTTCACATTGGTGTCTCACCAGTGCGCAGGGGCTCACGTCCCTTGAAGGCCAGAGGCATGACCAGAAATTGAGCTTCTGCTACACGGTCCCACAACCGCAGCACACGCACCGTCCAAACTCCAGGCCTGAGGGGGCGCTGAAGCGGTGGCTTGTATTGCGTAAACTCTGCCTCAACGTCTATGCTGATGTCATAGGAGGCAGCTACTATGTGTGCTGGGTCAATCCACACTATGGTGGCTGTCAGGTTGGGTCCACGAGCCCACTTCTGAACTGCCACCGGCTCGTCTAGAGGTCCCATCACTCCACCAAAGTTACGGAAGATTCGCTCCTTTGGGTCCCACTCAGTTCCGACCTAGTATAAAACAGCATGCACAAAATACACGATGTTAAAGAACTACAGAACGTATTCACTCTATTTTCTAAATGCACATTTTTTGTATCTCATTGTAATTAATGATTCATGTATGCATTTCCTTTTTTTTTGACTTTGTATTTTTTAATTAAAATGTCATAACTGGATCTTCCGGTAAAATAGACTTATTTATTAGTAGAATTTTATATAGAATTATATTGGCCTCTTGAACCCTGCCCCTTCCTTACAATTGACCGCAAGCTCGCATTCACATCTGACTCCATCTAATCAACAGCCGATGCATAGAAAAAGTCTCTGCGCTTTTATTTGGTAATCCATTTAACTCCAATGTACGTTACAATACAGAAGAAATAATCTGTTGCTATGTCCGTAACATTGTGACTGTGGAATATACCAAATCATTTACAATGGTCTCCCTATTCTTCTCACCTCAAGGTGTTTGAGGCGCTCAAACTCGTGAAGGTTGTGTTCTAGCTGCAGTGTTGCTTGAGGAACAGCCCACACCTCCAGCATCTCACGGGACCTGGTCACCACATTCTGCACCTCTTGCCTGACCAGGTAACCCTGGAAACGGTCATCATAAAAATACAGGTGCACCGAGACGGGGTAGCCAATAGGTTCAAACCTGTGGGTAAAAAAAACAATTCATCAAATTAATCATCTGATGACTGGACTGAAGGAATGGATGGATGGATTGGGATGAAAGGATGAATGCTGATGGAGGGATGGATTGGGATAGAAAGATTGGGATGGATGGATGATTGGGATGAAAGGATGAATGCTGATGGAGGGATGGATTGGGATAGAAAAATTGGGATGGATGGATGATTGGGATGAAAGGATGAATGCTGATGGAGGGATGGATTGGGATAGAAAGATTGGGATGGATGGATGATTGGGATGAAAGGATGAATGCTGATGGAGGGATGGATTGGGATAGAAAGATTGGGATGGATGGATGATTGGGATGAAAGGATGAATGCTGATGGAGGGATGGATTGGGATAGAAAAATTGGGATAGATGGATGATTGGGATGGAAGGATGGATTTTGATGGAGGGATGGATTGAGAGAGGGATTGGGATGGATTGGATAAATGGATAGAGGAATGGATAGATGGGTTGGGATGAAGGGATGTATGGACTGGGATGGAAGGATGTATTTTGATAGAGGGATGGATTGGGATAGAAAGATTAGGATAGATGGATGGATTGGGATGGAAGGATGGATTTTGATAGAAAGACTGGGATGTTTGGATTGATGGATGGATGGATGGGTTGGAATGGAGGGATGGATGGATTGGGATGGAAGGATGAATTTTGATAGAGGGATGGATTGGCATAGAAAGATTGGGATGGACTGGATAGATGGATTTTGATAGAAAGACTGGTATGGTTTGGATTGATGGATGGGTTGGAATGGAGGGATGGATGGAAGGATGAATTTTGATAGAGGGATGGATTGGCATAGAAAGATTGGGATGGACTGGATAGATGGATGGAAGGATGAATTTTGATAGAAAGTCTGGGAAGGGTTGGATTGATGGATGGGTTGGAATGGAGGGATGGATGGATTGGGATGGAAGGATGAATTTTGATAGAAAGTCTGGGAAGGGTTGGATTGATGGATGGGTTGGAATGGAGGGATGGATGGATTGGGATGGAAGGATGAATTTTGATAGAAAGTCTGGGAAGGGTTGGATTGATGGATGGGTTGGGATGGAGGGATGGATTGGCATAGAAAGATTGGGATGGACTGGATAGATGGATGGAAGGATGACCTGCAGGTCTCAGAACTGCTTTGAGTGGTCTCCTGCTTACGGAGGCCCAGTCTAAAGAAGGAGGAGTACGCCGTGAGGGCCACATCATTGAGGAACGAGACCCCATCAGCCTGCTCGAACAGGTTCTCCCAGTACGCTTTCAGTGCCACTGTGCCCGGAGGGTACTGCCCATACAGATGATTGTCCAGGATCTCAATAGCCTCCTGGTTCACAGTGGACTCAAACTTACGGGCGAAGAACGTGGGCCGCGTTAGTTGCTATCATGGGAGAAAAGAAGGGTTGAGGTGGTGTCAAATGTCTATGATCAGGTGTAGTTTCTAGCAAGAAAAGGCAATTTGTTAAGAAATACATTGGTTCCCATTCACTAATAATAGCGTGCACATTGTACACATTGAGACTCACTGTGATCGTTTCAATACTGTGTGGCTTCTGACTCAATATATCTGCAGGGATCACTTAACGGTTCACTGACCTGTATTCTGATGAGGTCTGAGGGTTTGAAGTCATTTGGTGAGCAGCCACACCAGTCCACTATGTGCTTATACTGGCACTTGCAGCCCAACTTCCTGTTCCAGTTGGTCACACGCAGATTGTTGTCGACCAAAGTATCACACATGTGACTGTTTCCCAGCACTGTGTGAAAGAAAGACTGAAAACCAGACAGAGAGGAATTATTTAATATACCCTCAGGGACACAGCACTTAATGTTTACAGCTCACTGCTGTGCCAATTAAATAAAATTAACATGGAGTATCACATCAACAGACTTATCACTTTATGATTCAACCCGATTTAATACACAACAATAACAGTGATTCATCGTGTTTCTTTAAATGAGTCATATCGTCTTTTATGATTTCATTTTATTAGTCCAGTACCTCAGCAGGCAGAAGAGCGTAGGTGTAAAACTGCTTGAGCCCAGTCACCAGCTCGTCCTGTGAGTTTATCACATATTCCACAAACTTGTGCGTGAGGGAGAACCAGTCCGAGCCTCCTGACACCTCCAGCCCCTCAGGGATGGTGCGCTCGCCCAGACGCCACATGTGGTTGTCACATTCGTGGAACAGGCGGTCCAAACCCTGCTTCTTAATGAACCTACGTGACAGGAGAGAGCAGGATGTTGACTGATGTCATGATAAACACTGTCACAGCTGCATTATGTGAGGCATGTCAACAGTGTCAAGACGGTGTAACTATCCTGAAATCATAATGAATGACAGAAGGAGTCTCATTAAAAGGCCGAAATTCCTGAAGAGAGAAAAAAAAATAACTTTTATAAAAGTAGTTTGGAACGGTCTTTTATATTGACCTCCAAATCATTGTGGTAAACTGCATGGCAAGGTCAGTGAAGTATTTTAAAAATATATATATTTTAAGGGACAAAACTCAAAATTATGATATTCATGATTCAAATATTCAATATTTTTGTAAAGAATATGTTTGAAAACTTTTTGAAAATGCATATTTTAGGTGCAAGGTAAAGGTTATTACTTCATTACACCACTTGTCAATCATTTTTTTTTTCCTAATGTATGAAAGAAACATGAAAACAACTATTAAGTTTCTAATAATTCGACAATTTAAAACTAACATCATTAATTATCATGGATCCAAATATAGAGCTGGTCGATATATTGAATACTCACAATAATTGTTTTGGCGATATTTACTACCATTAAAAAGTTTGAGGTCAGTGAGTCTCTCATGCTCAAGGCTGCATTTATTTGATTGAAATACAGTAAAAACAGTGAAAATATTATTACAATTTAAAATAGATGTTTTCTATTTATATGTTAAAATGTAATTTATTCCTGTGATGCAAAGCTGTATTTTCAGCATTATAACGCCAGTCTTCAGTGTCACATGATCCTTCTAATATCATTCTAAAACACTGATTTGATACTCAATTTTTTATTATTATTATCATCCGACAATTTAAAACTAACTTTCTTTTCATTGTCTCGGACATCATTAATTATCATGGATCCAAATATAGAGCTGGTCGATATATTGAATACTCACAATAATTGTTTTGGCGATATTTACTACCATTAAAAAGTTTGAGGTCAGTGAGTCTCTCATGCTCAAGGCTGCATTTATTTGATTGAAATACAGTAAAAACAGTGAAAATATTATTACAATTTAAAATAGATGTTTTCTATTTATATGTTAAAATGTAATTTATTCCTGTGATGCAAAGCTGAATTTTCAGCATTATAACGCCAGTCTTCAGTGTCACATGATCCTTCTAATATCATTCTAAAACACTGATTTGATACTCAATTTTTTATTATTATTATCATCAATGTTGAAAACAGTTGTGCGGCTTCATGATTTTTGTGGAAACTGTGATAAATTGTTTTCAGAATTATTTGATGAATATAAAGTTTGAAAAAAACAGCATTTAAAACAGAAAATGTTGGTAACAATGTCAATTTTAATCAATTTAATGTGTCCTTGCTGAATACAAATATTAAATTCTTTCAAAAAATATTTAACGGTCGTGCATAATTAGGCAACATTATGAACAGCACAATGATTTTAATGCATACAGTTTGGACATTAAGTTTCCTAAAGGTCATGCCTTTAGACTGGTTTGGCAATCCTTCCTCGTCTCATGATTTGAGTATGAAAGCATCAAGACAGAATTGCTTCAATAGCAAAATAAGTACTAGAGTTTGATTTATTCTGTGAATCAATTTGAATCATTTAATTGAATGAATTCATAACTCTGATCCAAAAGAAAAAAAAAATCTAATTTGCATAATCCCAGCCCACAAACAAAGTAGATAAACTGTGATTGAGCTGTCATTTAGAGCATCCCAAGATGCGGACAGAACGTGAGAACTAGTAACCTGACCTGGAATAACCTCAGAGTTGAATCGGAAATGAGTTTACCTTGCGTTCTCTCTGCCATGAGACTTCAGGAAGTTCTTGTCACGGTTCTGGGAGAGAAAAGCCACAAGCTCATTGTTGGTCCTGTTTTAGATGACAGTGAGAGGAGAGAAGAGATAAAAACGAGGAATTATGTCAGAAACCCAGCTCTGACTGCAGGGTGTTATGGGTGAAGTCTTCATCTGGAAGGAATTAGCTGCTGCTGACAGGATTTGGTCGGCATCAACGTCTACATGTGCATCAGGCCATGTACACCGATTTGGCTTATTTAGCTCGTTTAAAAAAAAAAAAAAGAGAAAGCATCAACAGCTGGAGGGATTGTGAAATCGTAAGGCTCTAATGTGTTAAAGAAATCCTCCCGAAACGGATTGCAGAGAAAGAGACGGATTTGCCAGCATCTTCACGCTTGCACACAATGAGAGCAGCTCTGACTTGATGTCTTCAGACACAGGCTCAAGAGAACGTTCCTCCATATGTATCTCTTAAAGTGCCCCTATTATGCCATTTTTAAAGCTCCTAATATTGTTTTGGGAGGCTCCTACAACAGGTTTACATGCATGCAAGGTCATGTAATTTGAGCCCGAGTCCGATGATGAGACCTCTAGTTGATCAACCAGACACTGATTCGCAAGCAAGACTGGAGCAGGATGTTTCTAAGTGTCAACTTAGTTTGTGGTAGTTATAAGACATGATTGCAGCGTCATTGTTATAATTTATAGGTGCATGTGTGGGAACTGTACCACGAAGTACGACAGGTAGTATTATACAGTTCTGCATTAGTTGAGCATTAGATGCCTCTTTTATAACGAATTAAAGGGTTAGGTTCACCCAAAAATGAAAATGATTCTGTCATTAATTCCTCACCCTCATGTCGTTTCAAACCCGTAAGACCTTTGTTCATCTTCGGAACACAAATTAATATATTTCTCATGAAATGTGAGCGCTCTCAGACCCTGCATAGACAGCAACACAACTGTCATCAAAAATATCTTAATTTGTGTTCCGATGATGAACGGTCTTACGGGTTTGGAATGGAGGCCTGTGACTAATGTGTAATCAGTTTTATTAACTATGAATCAATGAAAATGCTGAATTTGTTTGCCTATGTAGGCAGCATTTTAAGGCATCAAATCCACACTTTCGACACAAAGCATCTACAAATGGCTTGTAAAATATTATCTTTAGACAAAATTTATACTCCATTTAAAATGTGATGTGATGCTTCACTTGTAATCCCATAATGCATTGCAACAAGATGGTGGATTGTGGTTGTACTGCTGTGGTATCGTTGAAAAGACGAAAGTCAACCACAGATTCTTTGCAGCCTCATCATTCAGAAGTGGAAATAAAACAAATGTACTTTCAGAGCATAGGACACAGTGGCTTCTCGACATGATGTTAACCACACGGAAATGCTACAGTGTTTGAGGGCAGGTCAAGTTGTTCACGGCCGGCCAACGGAGAACATAGGCGGGCATTATGCAAATGTTTTACCCTGTGATGGGTGGCTGTCACGGAAGAGGGATTCGCACTATTGGCTTCACAACTTTGCAGATCATTTACATTCACAGACAGCTACATTACACACCGCACGAAAGGCAGTATTCGAAATGGCTTAATAGGGGCACTTTAAATCAGTATCAACCAATCTCTTATTTTTTTTCAATGACCTTACTGCAATGCATTCTGGGATTAACGTTTCCAGGAAGATAGCAGTGAAGGCATCATCCTAACAATCTTTTGAAATGGCTTCATCCACTAACTGACTAGTCCAGGGTTTCCCAAAAGGGAGTTCACTGAGGGGTCGTGAGGAAATTGTGAGTTGATGAAAAGCTAATAATTAATAGAATCGAATGTAAAATTCATAACAGCTGCGCAATAAATGAATTAAAAACGCTAATCGCAATATACACAAGTGCAGCTCATGATACACTGGTCTCAGAGTGGCTCCGTTCACAGTTGACAGCTACATTACACACCGCACGAAAGGCAGTATTCGAAATGGCTTAATAGGGGCACTTTAAATCAGTATCAACCAATCTCTTATTTTTTTTCAATGACCTTACTGCAATGCATTCTGGGATTAACGTTTCCAGGAAGATAGCAGTGAAGGCATCATCCTAACAATCTTTTGGAATGGCTTCATCCACTAACTGACTAGTCCAGGGTTTCCCAAAAGGGAGTTCACTGAGGGGTCGTGAGGAAATTGTGAGTTGATGAAAAGCTAATAATTAATAGAATCGAATGTAAAATTCAAAACAGCTGCGCAATAAATGAATTAAAAACGCTAATCGCAATATACACAAGTGCAGCTCATGATACACTGGTCTCAGAGTGGCTCCGTTCACAGTTTCTAAGCCCTCAATCTCTAAATGAGCTGAGAGTTTAATATTTATATTCGGGAACGCGATGTGCTCTAGGTTGACTTTATTAACATTTGCATATTTTCCAACATTTTTGTGGACAGAAGTTTACAGCATAAAGCCAAAATAAAAGCTTGGGTATTTGAAATGTTTAAAGCTCGAGAGTAAAATGACTGTTATAGTTATTGATTTTTTAATTAGTTTGGTAACCCCAGGACTAGTCAATTAGTGAGGTCAACCAGTTCATGTAGAATTTTCTTTTTTAAGAAACTGGTAGAACTGACTTTATTGTCCAGGTTTTTTTTTTCAGAGCCCTGTCTAAGGCGATGCTGACCTGGTGGGGAAGTCAGTGGCACTGAGGTTGATGAAGAAGTCCCATTTCCAGTCCAGCATGGACAGCAGGTCATGCATGCTGTGCAGGTAGGCCTTCAGCAGACTGGCCCCACCCCAGATGGTGACCATGCGCCAGTGTGTAGCTCTCACGTTGGGGTAGAGCTCCGTCATCTGCAGCACCTCTCGGTGCATGTAGTTTGAACGCTGCAAGGCACAATATAACAGTCTTCAATGATCACCAGTGGTCTTGAACATGAATATATCATGAAAGAAGTTTCATTTTTAGTCGGATGATTCCTTAAATATTTCAAGCATGTTACTGCAGTAGTGCAGTTCTAGCCGTCATAATGCTTCTGCTGCTGAAAGCGGGAAGATTTCTTGTCAGGAATTCAGTTTAGCTCTGAAAGACTTTACTTTTAAGAGGCTAAGACCTGAAATAGCTTCAAATGAAACACTAGAATCAGATGAGACAGGCATATAGAGAGGAAGAGACCGAGCAGATGTTGTGCCAAATCGTATCAGGGTGTGAGAGAAGTGCTCCTCCAGCAACAGGCCGGCAAACTTCAGCTCTACACACACATCTTTGTTCTCCAGCATGTGAGCTGACCGCCACTGAGCACCTCTAACACTTGAGTTCAAATCAAAACTCAGACAAACAGGGCTGTCTTTAAGGGGCGGAAAGAGTTCGGCATCCATTTATTATCAGTTCAATTCATTTGGGGTAAAAGTGGCTTTGTGAACTCCACTAGAGGCTGCATGATAAGGTGGGCTGGACTATGGTTGGCTTGAACTGGTGTGGTTTGCAGTTGGTATGAAACTAGTGCATCAAAATCCAAAATCTCGACCGTAACCAAATATTTTGGACCGACTGAGCCAACAGCTGAAACCAATGCTAATTTTGAAATTGCAATTGTGTGAAATACAAATTACACGGTTTAATTTTTATATGAATGTACACAACCTCTTTTTAAATTACACATATGTTAGTACTGAATATTGATTTTTAAAGAAATCTTGCTTTTTTATGAGTATGTATGAGTATGTGTGAATGCTAATATTTATTCTGTGCTTTTAAGTGTTTGAATTGGTCCACTGTGTCTGCATAAAAAGGAAAAGCAAATGTAAACTGAGTTTGCAGTTGTGTTTGAATTTTGACCTCAACATGCTTCCTGAATTCAGTGCGTCAAATGACGGTCAATATTTCAGTCAAGATTTTCTTTCGGCAGCTGAATTTTTGGTGCAGTCCTATATGAAACCCAACCATGAGGACACTAACCACTCTTTATGACACATAATAAGCATATTTTGACACCTCTTATAGTATAATCCATTTCTCATAGTTGTTCGTTTTGGAATTTATCTTCAGAAAGCAGCTCTCATTCTTCACAAAAAGTAATCAATCTGAAACCAGTGTTGGCATCGAAATGTTATTGTTTCACACAGAAGCCAATTCAAACCAAACAGCTTTCTGCTGGTCAACACAGCAAATCCACATGACCAACATAAAGGATTAGATAAAAAGATATTTTGAAAAATGTTGGCATCCGAACAGTTGATGGCCACCATTGACTTCCATAGTAGGGAAAAAAATCCTATGGAAGGCAATGGAGGCCATCAACTGTCTGGATATTTTTGGTGCAGTCCTATATGAAACCCAACCATGAGGACACTAACCACTCTTTATGACACATAATAAGCATATTTTGACACCTCTTATAGTATAATCCATTTCTCATAGTTGTTCGTTTTGGAATTTATCTTCAGAAAGCAGCTCTCATTCTTCACAAAAAGTAATCAATCTGAAACCAGTGTTGGCATCGAAATGTTATTGTTTCACACAGAAGCCAATTCAAACCAAACAGCTTTCTGCTGGTCAACACAGCAAATCCACATGACCAACATAAAGGATTAGATAAAAAGATATTTTGAAAAATGTTGGCATCCGAACAGTTGATGGCCACCATTGACTTCCATAGTAGGGGAAAAAATCCTATGGAAGGCAATGGAGGCCATCAACTGTCTGGATACCAACATTTTTCAAAATATCTTTTGTGTTCAACAGAAGGAAGAAACTCATACAGGTTTGGAACAAGTGGAGGGTGAGTAAATGATGACAATTTTCATTCTGGAAGTCAACCACTCCTTTAAACATGGTGAAATCTGTGTGGGAAAATTGTTCACCTTTGCTCGAAACTCCTATTGAAATTACTCGATTTTGTGGCAAAAATTGCTGAAAAACTGTAAATGTGACAGCAGCTTTACTCACTGAAGGGCAAATCATTACGTTCACCATGTCCAACTCAAAGACCAATGTTATAATTAATTTATGGTTCCATGAGCAGGGCTCTAGACTCATTCTTCCCACTGGTTGCTCTTTTGCGACTAACTTTCTCAGTTGGTCGCACAGGCACATGATTTGGTCGCAATATTTATTTTTATTATTTATAAATTTTCTTGCGCTACAACATGGGATTAATCAATGCATGCTCATGAACTTTTATCATAGTTTATAGTTACATGGAAACGAAAGTGGTTAACATTCAACCCATTCTTTTTCATCAGTAGTATTATTTCAGATTTGATTTTTTTTGTGAATGGGAGTTCCTCTTTTGTTATGTTATAAGCCGGGCTTAATGCACTTTCACTTTCAAATTCACGATCTTGTTGTCACTAGTGGTGCAACGGATCACAAAACTCACGGTTCGGATCATATTATGGATTTTGAGTCACGGATTGGATCATTTTTCAGATCGGCCAAAAAAACAAAGTGAAAGCGTAGTTTAAGTACTAATATACCACAGCAAAACTACTAGCTTTAATAAAGTTAGTAATAAAACAAGAACAATTACACAAATTACAAGCATAGATGAATACAACAAACGGTTACAAATAAAGTCAGTAACGGTAGCATTCAGGTGCAGAAATGTAATCATTAAGTGTAAAATAACACAATCGTGCTCACTAGGGCTGTGTATCACCAGCAAAGTCACGATACGATACGTATCACGATACAGAGGCCACGATACGTATCACGATACATGACTGCACTGAATTTCACCTCAGAAGAATTTAGAAAAACAGCTGTTTATTAAACACTGTTTACTATAGTGCCATTTCTAACTACTGGCAGAGCAGGCAGTTGACCTCTGCATTATGAAGGGCCTCCATAATTGTACCACAGTACAATATAGGTAATTACATATGTTTCATGTTTACATTGTGCACTCCCAACCAGGTACAATATTCTGATTGTTTGCATCTTGTTTTTAAGCCCATAAATAATAATGCACTTGTTCTAATAAATGTATATTTTAATGTACTCATTCTAATATATTAAAAAAAATTATTTACATTGCTGGTAGGTTATCATTGCACAAATTAACACACTCTCTACAATAAAAAAAAA
>NW_015506211.1:21134-23976 GCF_001515645.1 Sinocyclocheilus grahami | reverse complement strand
GCAAAACGGTGGTAATTCATACATACACAGCATCTCTCTGTCGTAAATGAACAGCTGATGAATTACACTTTTCTGAGAATAGATTATTGAAGTGGAGATTGCTAAACTGCAAGCTAACCGCTGTTTTCAGAAAGCAAGCGCATTTATCCAGAGTGGAGACAGCGCATGTGCACACGGTTGCCAGGTTGATAAAGATAAGTAGCACATTTAGCAGATATTTCCGTATTGCGCAAGTGTAAAGCTCTGTTTTGGGGATTACGTCTCTTTATATCAGCCAACCCAGTTGTGTTCCTCTGCGGCCAGATTAAACCTTGTTGTAGCCTATATACACTCTATTCATTCTTTTTTAGAAACCTTGCACTTTTCTACTAAATTTTAAACAAATTAAGCGCGGTCCACTGCTGCACACGTACCACAATATCGATACAGGGCCAGCTGTATCGATACTCGTATCGTCAAATCTCTGTGACGATACATCGTCGTATCAATATTTTGAACACAGCACTAGTGCTCACTGCACAAGTTAAATACAGATTAATCTTTGTTAGAGCTGTGGTGTTATTTGATTAGCAGAGAGAAACAGGTATTTATTGGCTGCTGTCTCTTTAAGACCAAACAGAACATTTAACAAGCACGGAGGAGTCAAATAAAAAAATTATGTCGGTGTCGATTTCCCTCAAGAATACCATGTTCATCTTCTCTGGTTTAAGAAGCGGTCTTTTAATTTACTTCAGCTTGAAAACCATCCATCATTTCCTCAATATTTGCGTCATTTTTGCTGCTCACTGCATGCACCTTCTCGCTTCTGCTGACTCGGCGAGAAGGCTCTCCAAGCGCTGCGCAGTTCATAAATAAAAAAATTATGTCGGTGTCGATTTCCCTCAAGAATACCATGTTCATCTTCTCTGGTTTAAGAAGCGGTCTTTTAATTTACTTCAGCTTGAAAACCATCCATCATTTCCTCAATATTTGCGTCATTTTTGCTGCTCACTGCATGCACCTTCTCGCTTCTGCTGACTCGGCGAGAAGGCTCTCCAAGCGCTGCGCAGTTCAAACGAGTCGCGCGGTTTCATTAGTTTCGTTACCGTTTGATGTTTCTCATATGCAACAGAAATGGCTGTGCTTTTGAGTTGAACAATGCGGTGGTCACGCCAGTGCGACCACACAAAATTTAGCCGCACAGGCAGAAAAAATGGTTGCAAAATGCAACAATTTGGTCGCAGTCTGGAGCCCCGTTCATGAGGCTGTTCTTATGGCTCGTTTCCACTGAGCGGTACGGTATGGTCTAGTACAGTACAGTATGATTCGGGATGGTACACCCTGATCACTCTTGCGTTTCCACCACCAGAAAGCAGAGACGTCATTCTCGTGCAAGAAGTGTGTGTGTGAAAATATAAAATTCTAAAATACATTGTTATAATTTTTGTGTTTGCGCACTCTGATGTAAACAAGCCCAACACACATGAGCAGCATGGCGGAGCGAGTGAATGAGACGCTTCATTCCCGTTGTAGCATGCGCTACCAAATGTCCGTTTGGTCTCGTACTGTATCGCGTACCTTGTCAGTGTTGTGCGCTTTGCTTGGCTATTTGTTGTGATAAACAGGAAAGTGTGATTAAGCGCCAGCAAAACAGTGTAAAGAAATAGCCTTTGTGAGAAGCAGTCAATTAGCAGAAGTTAAAAGCAGCTTGTAAGTGTATTTATTTCTTGTCTCAGTGTTTAGCGCAGTTGTCGTTGCTAGGAAATGCTTGTTTTGTTTACTGTGTGGAGATGTGCTGAAATCGCGTTTGGTCTCGTACTGTATCGCGTACCTTGTCAGTGTCGTGCGCTTTGCCATTTGTTGTGATAAACAGGAAAGTGTGTCCAGCTGAATTCAATTTGAGTTTTGCTAGACTAATATAAAAAGCTTAGTATACCGCGGCAGCCTTCGTGTGAAGCTCTCCTCGTGTGAAGACCGAAGAGTGTAAAGACCATTGACTCTACCATTCAACTCTACCGAGCAGGGACACCGGCAAGGCACATAAGTATCACTTTTGAATCATTCTCTTTCCTACTACTTGTTCCCCTTCTGTTTTCAGTTTTTATAACCAATTCTTACTATGTGTTTCCAGATCCCTACTATCACTACCACTCGCAAACCATGCATCACACACTGTAGGCAGCGCAATCCTAACAACCTGCGCACTTCGCCTACGTCTACTAATACACTACTCTCTTTTTCTATTGGTCTCTGGAATTGCCAGTCTGCTGTAAACAAAGCCGATTTCATTACTTCTATTATTAGTCATTCAAGACCAAACCTCATGGCCCTGACAGAGACGTGGATCAAACCAGAGCACAATGCTATACCTGCAGCACTCTCAAATAATTTCTCTTTTTCCCACTCCCCCCATTTGACTGGAAAAGGTGGAGGTACTGGTCTGCTTATCTCTAATGATTGGAAATTTAATCCTTTACCATCTCTGGGTATCAACAGCTCCTTTGAATCACATTCAGCCACTATTACCAGCCTCTTAAAATCCATTTTATAGTTGTTTATCAACCCCCAGGACCACTAGGTAACTTCGTGGAAGAATTAGATGTGCTGCTCTCAACCTTTCCTGAGGATGGTACTCCCCTAGTTATGCTTGGAGACTTCAACATCCACCTAGATAAACTTCAGGCTGCAGACTTCCACACTCTGCTTGCTTCTTTTGATCTCAAGCGAGCATTAACTACGGCTACTCACAAATCAGACAACCAACTGGACCTTATTTACACACGACACTGCTCCACTGATCATGTGCTGGTTACTCCACTGCACACCTCGGATCACTTCCTCCTCACTCTTAACCTCAACATGG
>NW_015506211.1:20012-20841 GCF_001515645.1 Sinocyclocheilus grahami | reverse complement strand
TTTCATCTTTGCTTCCTTCCCCTGAACAGTTATCATCTCTTGATGTAAACAGTGCTACTGATACTTTCTGCTCCACTCTTACATCTTGTTTAGACACTGTCTGCCCCTTGTCTTCCAGGCCAGCTCGTACCACCTCTTCTGCCCCTTGGCTATCTGATGTTCTCCGTGAGTATCGTTCTAAGCTCAGAGCTGCAGAAAGAGTATGGCGTAAATATGTATCAGTCACTCCTCTCTTCCATCTCTGCTAATGTCTCCACTGCTAAAAGGACATACTATCACAACAAAATTAACAATTCACCTAACTCTCGCATGCTCTTAAAACATTTTCCTCCCTCCTTTGTCCTCCTCCTCCCCCTCCTTCATCAACTCTAACAACTAACGACTTTGCCACATTCTTCATTAATAAAATTACAAACCTCAGTGCACAATTTGCCACACCACAAACTGTCAAACACATCTTACCAGCAAACATACACTCGTTTTCATCCTTCTCTCCACTCTCTGAGGCAGAAGTCTCTAAACTCATCCTTTCCAATCATCCTACTACTTGTCCGCTTGATCCTATTCCATATCATCTCCTTCAAGCCATTTCTCCTGCCGTTGTACCTGCACTCACTCACATTAACACATCATCTCTTCACACTGGTGTGTTTCCCTCAACATTTAAACCGGCCTGTATAACCCCTCTTCTTAAGAAACCCACTATTAACCCAACTCTTTTAAAGAACTACAGACCGGTTTCCCTTCTACCTTTCATTGCAAAAACACTTGAACGAGTTGTGTTCAACCAAGTCTCAGCCATTCTCACACAGAACAACCTCCTGGACAG
>NW_015506211.1:9181-18458 GCF_001515645.1 Sinocyclocheilus grahami | reverse complement strand
CATTAACTGTTCCCTCCTGGTGGAATGACCCGCCCAACTCAATCCCAGCAGCGGAGTCCTTAACCATCTTCAAGAAACGACTAAAAACACATCTGTTCCACCTTTATTTGATTCTCTAACTCTAGCACTTTCTATTCTATTTTAATTCTACTTTATCTATATTTATCTTCTTTGTGTGTGTATGTATAGGTGTGTGGGTGTGTGTGTGTGTGTGTGTGTGTATATATATATATATATACACCTTGCTACGTGTACTGCGTTAGGCTAACCGAGACTTGTCATTTGCAATTATATATTGTTGCTCTTTTGTTAGTTTTGACTGCTTTTATTGTCCTCATTTGTAAGTCGCTTTGGATAAAAGTGTCTGCTAAATGACTAAATAAATAAATAAATGCGCAAGTGACGATTCTCTGTCAACCAATCAACGTTCTGCAGTGAGTCTAGCTCCATCATTTAGGTACTGGACTATTGTGCTAGGTACCCCACCAGAAGGGTCCCAAAAAAAGGTACGGTACAGTTCGCTATTTTGGTACAATTCAGACTTCAAAACAACTTCAGACAACGGAAAAGAAAATAATTGCGTACTGTATTGTAAAAATCCTATCACCGTTATTGAAAAAAATTATATCGCGATACATATTGATATTGAATTATTGTCCAGCCCTATGTATTGTACTGAACCGTACCGCTCTGTGTAAACGAGCCATTAGATACTCATACAAATTCTGCGCAAAATTTTGTTTTCTAACTTACCTTGTCCACATGGATGTAATAAAAGTGGTCTTTGTGATAGATGGCTTTGAGAAGACGTTTCAACTGTCGGACTGCTCGTCCATGAACCACCAGCATAAAAACCACCCTGACTGGGTTCTCTACCTTGGAGAGGTCAGTGTCAGCAAAATATGTATGCTGGATGGCACTGGAGATCACTAAAGATGGACAGGGAGAAAACAAACAAACTCTACATGTCTATTAACTTTCAAGCATGACTGGATGTGGATATTAGGGGTGCGACGATAAATTGATTCGTGGATCGATTCTGCAATTTTCGTGAATGCGTCGCAATTCGCTCTTGAATCGATTCTGAGCTTCGTTTTTAACAGCAGATGGCGCTCTAGGCTAGTTTTTAATCGCACACTTAAATGCTCACGAAGAAGAGCACTTGTGTGTTCGGCTGAGTAATGTAAGCGGTTAAATGTACTTGACCCTAACAGGGAGAAAACAAACAAACTCTACATGTCTATTAACTTTCAAGCATGACTGGATGTGGATATTAGGGGTGCGACGATAAATTGATTCGTGGATCGATTCTGCAATTTTCGTGAATGCGTCGCAATTCGCTCTTGAATCGATTCTGAGCTTCGTTTTAAACAGCAGATGGCGCTCTAGGCTAGTTTTTAATCGCACACTTAAATGCTCACGAAGAAGAGCACTTGTGTGTTCGGCTGAGTAATGTAAGTGGTTAAATGTACTTGACCCTAATTTATTAATGTAAACATTCATTGATTAATTAATGAATTAATTAATGTAAACATAGCCCACTGTGAACACTTGTAATTCGCTTCAACCGTTTCAAACTTTATGAATGATTATTTTAGGTTTAAGTGGTGTGTGTACGGCTGTTTCTAAAGCACACAGCGCCATCTGCTGTTAAAAACTAAGCTCAGAATCGATTCAAGAGAGAATCGCGATGCATTTGTGAAAATTGCAGAATCGATCCACGAATCGATTTATCGTCGCACCGATAAGATATGATGGTTGATAGGAATGCATTTACCATGCTGTGGGCAAAACTGAGGCAGAGACTGAGGTATGAGGTGTCCCGCTTGGTGCTGGCATACGATGTTGGCGATCTCCTGTCTGCACTGCCGCGAACCCGCACGGTGGAGGGCAGACAGGGCGTCCTTGCCCGAGATCTCACATTTGGGCACAAAGTCACTGCTCGGGACTTGAGGAGCACCCTCAACGCTGCCAGGCTCTCCTGGTGCTACTAGATGGATTTTGGCCATTTCCCCTGCCCTGATCTCGCTGAAGTTACGGCTGCTCGAGGGATCATAATGGGCGGCTTTTTCAACCGCCACTCCATCTTCCGGCCCGCCAAGACTCTTGTCCTTCAAAGAGGGCTTGTTTCTCCGTCTAGACCCCCTTCTGACGATGGTGGTGACAGCAGGCTGATCCAGGCGCAGCCTCGACTGGCCGTGGTTCGCCCCAGAGAGGGCGTTTTGCCTCTCAATAGCCACAGGGTCCATCTTCTGCTCCTGTCCATTGTGGTCGGGCAACTTCGACCGCCTGTGTTTCCGCTGAGAAGCAAACAGAGTAAATAAATCAGAGGCGTGATACCGAATCCCTCCACATCAGTGCAAATGAGAAAATGGGATCAAACTTTATTCTCAAAGGAGGAAGTCTGTTTTAGAACAGACGGCTGATTCACACTCGGAGAACAAACTTGCTGACGTTTCTGGGAGCCCAGAGGCACAACATGTTTGCCTTGTTTCTAATTTGTTCCCCTTCTGACGATGGTGGTGACAGCAGGCTGATCCAGGCGCAGCCTCGACTGGCCGTGGTTCGCCCCAGAGAGGGCGTTTTGCCTCTCAATAGCCACAGGGTCCATCTTCTGCTCCTGTCCATTGTGGTCGGGCAACTTCGACCGCCTGTGTTTCCGCTGAGAAGGAAACAGAGTAGATAAATCAGAGGCGTGATACCGAATCCCTCCACATCAGTGCAAATGAGAAAATGGGATCAAACTTTATTCTCAAAGGAGGAAGTCTGTTTTAGAACAGACGGCTGATTCACACTCGGAGAACAAACTTGCTGACGTTTCTGGGAGCCCAGAGGCACAACATGTTTGCCTTGTTTCTAATTTGTCGTTTCCCTGGCTCCAGTTGTGGCTATTTTTAGCATCGTTTAGTGGCGGGAATCAGAGGATGCAGAGATCCGTAAATGTGGATAAGTGACTCACAGAAAGAGGTTTGGGTTAGAGCTCAGCCAACACAGAAAAACACTCAGTGCCATTATCTTACAGCACTAACAGCAGCACATTTTAAACAATAAACGTAGTTTTGGCGTTTTTAATTTGGCATGTCAGATCGCTGTAGCTGCCTTAGATTAAGCGGCACGTGAACCGATATTCTACTACTAGTTACAGTACAAAAAACATGAATGAACATCAGAAGGTGTTGAAAGAAACAGTACAATTTACTGAAATGTATCGTGTCAGGTAATCGCTCAGTGTTTAAATAATGTAAAGATGCCAATAAAACTTGAGAATAATATTTATATTTACCTCAGGAATATCATTCAATGTCTCTATGAACTCTAGAGGAGCAATTTGCTAAATATTTGTACTATGTTTATTTTTCAACAATTTGACGTAGAAACAATTATTTCAACAGAAAGTTGACAAAAATATACTATTCTACTACTAGTTACAGTACAAAAAACATGAATGAACATCAGAAGGTGTTGAAAGAAACAGTACAATTTACTGAAATGTATCGTGTCAGGTAATCGCTCAGTGTTTAAATAATGTAAAGATGCCAATAAAACTTGAGAATAATATTTATATTTACACCTCAGGAATATCATTCAATGTCTCTATGAACTCTAGAGGAGCAATTTGCTAAATATTTGTACTATAAATGTTTATTTTTCAACAATTTGACGTAGAAACAATTATTTCAACAGAAAGTTGACAAAAATATACTTGTAATATGTGCAAAATAAATGTTTGCATACAATTTAGTTTTAAATTGAGTGTTAAATGTATCTAAAAAAATAAACTGCAATTAAATAGTTTAGGCTCCGTTGTTTATTTTAATCTGTAATATTACAGTAAAGCACCAAGTGAGAATGTTCGCTGTATAGTTTACGGTTTAAGAAAAATCCAAAAGTACCTTAAATATTACCAAATGAATCATATTGAATTGAAAGCTGGAGAATCATAAATCGAATAAATTTTTTTTTAACTTCTTCAATACCCAGCCGTAGTAAATATTGCTGTTTATTGCAATGTATTGATATGAAATTATTTAAATTACAATGACTTTTCCTTGTGTTATATTTGATGTCCTAACTATTTTAAATCTATATGCCTACAATAGTTTGCTTGGTTGTTGGTTCAAAGCAAATACAGAAGACCGAGATATATGTGGGTCAAAGACGAGACGTCAAATTAAATTTACAAAACTGATTTTATATACATAAAAAGCATACTGAATGCAAGTGTCGACTTTAATGTTTCAAGTAACTTTTGTAAAAAGGCAAAATATGGGTGAAATAATGTTCCATCCTCATACAGCTTAAAAGATACATTTATGTAAAAATTAAAAATCATAATTATTCTGACCTGTACGTAGTCAAATATATATATATATATATATTGGTTCAAAGCAAATACAGAAGACCGAGATATATGTGGGTCAAAGACGAGACGTCAAATTAAATTTACAAAACTGATTTTATATACATAAAAAGCATACTGAATGCAAGTGTCGACTTTAATGTTTCAAGTAACTTTTGTAAAAAGGCAAAATATGGGTGAAATAATGTTCCATCCTCATACAGCTTAAAAGATACATTTATGTAAAAATGAAAAATCATAATTATTCTGACCTGTACGTAGTCAAATATATATATATATAAATATATATAAAATAAGTGACCATTCTACATTTCATTATATTTTAAATGGTTAAAAACATCTTGCTGACAAATGGGTAAAATTATTGCTAGTGTCAAAGATTGATAAAGATTTGAAATGAAAATTTATTAATTTTTGAGTGGGGGTTTGTGATTCTTAAATAGTCTTTTAAAGTTATCTAATGATCCTTGTTCTAAATATGCCAGACGAGATTTTTTTGGGCATATGAACTATTGTTACACTGAATAACATTTTAGTGGGTGTCTTCTGTAAATCATGGGGGAAATGCATGATAGCCATTCATTTTTGTTCAGGAAATAAAAAATACAAATAAAGGGGACACATTCTAATTTTCAGAGAAAATTTTTTAAAGCTGTATTAAACTCATTTTGTTTTGATGCTTGAAACCCCCTTTTCGTCTTTGACCCGTATAACCTAAGATGTGGTAGAACAAAGTTGACAACGTTGAACAAACAGATTTCATCACATGCAGAATGACAGTGTGAACAATGAGTCCTAAACACTGGTGCGCACAGAGCGAACCAAACCTAAGAACAGCATGAGAAAAGCCTTATCAGCACACTTGCCAGTGATACTCCAGATACTCTACACAAACAAAATGACTTGAGGCATGTGGCCACGTGGCCTTCCATTTTCACACAATCCCAAACAAGTCCATTATGCTACATATTTCCTCAGCAAACCCAGATGAGCTCATGACTGCAATGTTCACCACGAGTCCCATGATAACGTGAAAATAAGATCAGAGCAAGCACAGCTCTTACGGTTAAAGGGGTCATATGACGTTGCTAAAAAAAACATTTGGTGTATTTGGTGTAATGCAACGTGTTTATGCGGTTTAAGGTTTAAAAAAACACATTTTCCACATACTGTACATTATTGTTTCTCCTCTATGCCCCGCCTTTCTGAAACGCGTAGATTTTTACAAAGCTCATCAGTCTGAAAAGCGAGGTGTATGCTGATTGGCCAGCTATCCAGTACCGTCGTTGCAATGGTAATCCTGCTCAGTATGAGAGGAACCGCAGGTTCAGACATCGTGTGCTTGGCTGAGGAGCCACTGGTGCGAAGCTACCATCTGTGGGATTATGACTGAACGCCTGCATTGTGATTGGCCGAATACCTCAAGCGTGTGACGGAAATGTTACGCCCCTCACCATACTGTGGAGCCGTGTCTCGGCGCAATGAGACAAAACCAATAAATCCCATTACAAACGAGGCATTTGTTGCATCCAGTGGGGACATAATTACGGATTATAATGACTTATACTGTCTTTTTACGCGTTGCATCGCACCGCATAAACATAAAACCATGTCTGCATTTGTAATTCGGAGAAACGACAAACAACAAACGCTACTCTACATAAATACAACTTAACCACTGATTTCTAGTTGTGTCCTCTTTTGGAAGACCAAACAAAGCAACAATACTGCAGCGAGAATCAAAGTTACGCCTGCCTACTTTGCGTGAACATTTGGGCGGCGTTATGCAACTCATCCCACACAGTGATGTAGACATGTGGGGGCGTGTTTAAACGATTTAAATATGAAAACGTACTTACAGGCTGCGAGTCAGAAGAGCCAGACTGTCCTTGCAAAGTTGGAATTGCCCCACTTTATAGAAAAAGCCTTTGTGCCACAGATGGCATTGTAGTCTACTCTCCCAGGATCAGGAAACAGTCCTCTGTAAAATGCGCTGCACACATCTGAATATTTGGGTTGAAGTGTTCAGGAACAGTGTTGTAAATACAACTTAACCACTGATTTCTAGTTGTGTCCTCTTTTGGAAGACCAAACAAAGCAACAATACTGCAGCGAGAATCAAAGTTACGCCTGCCTACTTTGCGTGAACATTTGGGCGGTGTTATGCAAATCATCCCACACAGTGATGTAGACATGTGGGGGCGTGTTTAAACGAGGTGTTTTAGGAGGGTGTGGACGAGTATAGAATATAGAATATCTCTTTGGTTTTGAGACTTTAGTCTTTGCAACTTTAGGGATCATATCTGTGCATGAACAGCTTGTAACACTCCAAAGAGAAAGGAAAACTTGAAATTATGTTGTGTATTATGACCCATGTAAGGTCCTTGCACACAGAGTCAGAAATTTTTGCACGTTAAAAAATAAATATGACCTCACGTTGTGTCAATCACGTTTACACACTGCCTCCGAAACTGACGTCCATCTTTAAAAAATTCAAATCAGGTTTAACGCGCGAAAATGTCGTACGAGAATTTCGGACTCAGTGTGCAAGGACCTTAATAGTAAAAGCTGTGCTTGCGCTTGCTCTGAAACAGCACAAAATTTGTCTAGGGCACACATATTCGACGTCGTTTCTAAGTGAACCTCACGTTGTGTCAATCACGTTTACACACTGCCTCCGAAACTGATGTCCATCTTTAAAAAATTCAAATCAGGTTTAACGCGCGAAAATGTCGTACGAGAATTTCGGACTCAGTGTGCAAGGACCTTAATAGTAAAAGCTGTGCTTGCGCTTGCTCTGAAACAGCACAAAATTTGTCTAGGGCACACATATTCGACATTGTTTCTAAGTGATTTTTTTTTTTTCCGTTTCATGCATACCAAGACATGTAATCTTTCAAGTAATTGTGTACCAGAAGGAAAGTCCTGTATTTGTTCCATTTGGTAACGGTTGTTGCCATCACACAACCCTCAACATTGCAAGTAGAGTAAATCACTCAATTATGCTACTACATTTGGTGCTAGGTGACAAAATAATGTCTGTATTTAGCCATTGACTAATAAGTTATGGTTGTACTTGGTGTCCGCACATTGAGAAAAAAAAAATCTATTCTTGTTCCATACCTGCAAATAATGTATAGTCCTACAAGGCTATTATTATCAGAGCATGTGAGCAGAGCATAACGTCACGAGAGGGTAGCGTCATTTTAGAGCGTTCACACGGGTCGTGAGCAACTCAACGGAACGCACATTCATAGAGCGGAATATTGAGCGAAGCGTCACACCGTGCAGTGACGACGGCGGGAGAGTGAAACCTGTGCGCTGAACAATGCTGGGCAATACGACGCGCCATATATTTTCGTCCATTTTCTCTTTCAGCCAAAAGTTAATGCACTAACTAACGTTTACGAATGAGACTTTATTGTGAAGTGTTACCTATTG
Source organism: Sinocyclocheilus grahami (assembly GCF_001515645.1). Taxonomy (NCBI): domain Eukaryota; kingdom Metazoa; phylum Chordata; class Actinopteri; order Cypriniformes; family Cyprinidae; genus Sinocyclocheilus; species Sinocyclocheilus grahami. The sequence goes on along the minus strand of NW_015506211.1, from coordinate 10,657 downwards.
TTCTTTATAATTCATTTGCACTTTAATACACAAAGTGTATAGTTATTTTTGTTAAAAAAAACAAAAAAACAATTATACGTGTTATAATATAACAACATTTTTTGCAACTTATTTCAATATCGTGATAATATTGTGTACCATGAAAATATCGTATACCTTGAAATATTTTATACCGTGATAAAAGCTTCAGCAGTTATCGCAACATGAAAATTTGATTGACCATCTTATGACTAGCTCGGATATTAGCGCTGCACGATAAATCACGATTAACACTACATCTCGCATAAATCGACCTGTTAAGTGCAATTATGATATCGCAAAGTTTGCGATTGTTTTTATGTGCAGCTTGTCCGTGAAGCATGGCTCTTTGATCAGTAGGAAGTGCTGCTCCGTCTGAAATCATTATGAGTTTGAGTCCCTTATGTGCATTTGTAAAAGCAATACTCGTCAAACATCATCATTATAAATATACTTTATCATAGAAAGAGGCCCATAGGCATTTCCTGGAACTACGCATGTTATGGTACTTCTGCGGGGCATAATTGGGAGTTGCTGCGCGAGAGCGCCCTCTGGCTTTTAGATGCAGCATCATTCAACCATACTTCTCTGACAAGCTGCGCATAAAATTTTATTTTATTTAATTTTTTTTTTAAATCATTCGCAGCCAACTGCCAAATCGTGTGCGGCTTATTTTTGATTTATCGTGCAGCCCTACCGGATATACTTCCTTTTCTACATTCAGCTCCGTCTCACGCACACCCATGTCTGCACAGCTTTCAAAGCTTACTAAACCCACATGAGCGCAGATGAACGAGTTTGAGACATGCACAGTACCACCTAGTAGACTTGTTCTTTCTCAACATTCACCTCGCACCTGTGCTTGTTGTACCTGTGCTTGCTGTATATTGGGCTGCACACAGATGGTGCCCGTGGACACAATGACGAAAACTGGTTTACATGGACAGTTGGGAAATGTGGGCGAATTATACTTTGGGCTGTAGAGACAAGCTTCTAACATTGCCAAAAAAAAAGAACGTGTGTAAAACAAACTGAAAAAAAAAAACATCCAGTCCTGTGGTAAGACAAAAAAAAGCTAACCACAACTTCGCGTGGCATGCCGATGTGGTGCTGGAAGTATGTAATGGGAGAGGGAGGAATAACAAGCAATTCCCAGCACTTTGTGCTATAGGCACATTACACAGCAAGTCTGGGTCTATGCCACACATCTGCTGCTGCCCACACACACAAAAACAATGGACTGCAGTAAGAGGAGAGCCAGCCAGTGACCAGCAGCCCTAGACCAGTGTCAGAACATACAGCACCAGTGGGCCTCATTATCAGGAGCCGTTTGGACTTTCAAGCTCAGTCGTTTCAAAGCGAACCAACAGCTGTGTTTCGAAACATAGTGAGATCTAGTCAGTATCGACTCGTTCAGAAAGCTGAAGGCTGTTTCACAAGGAAGGCAGTATTGTGGAG
>NW_015506211.1:5537-7260 GCF_001515645.1 Sinocyclocheilus grahami | reverse complement strand
GACTGGGATGAATGCTGGTCAAAGAGGAGTGGTTTTAAAGGAGGAGGCTGCCCTGGATAATGTAAAAGATGTCACATGCCTTTGCTGTGCTGATGGGGCTTCTTCATGACTACATCAATTATGCTAAAGAGATCATGAAAATTGGCAGCGATGCCTGATCTGTATTCATGGACTATGAAACAAACTGTAAGTGTATAATTTGTAAAAACAAAATGTTAAATGCTTGTTCGGTGTTGTTTAGAAGAAATGGAGTTTACACACATTCGTACACATGCTCACATTCTTTCACACATATGTTTCTGATAAATGTTATAATATCAATGTTAATGTTGTTGTTTATTTACCGTCATGCCAGAAGTTTGTAAAGAACTTAACTAATCGTACAATACATTAAATTTACCAAAAAAAGTTAAATTTGATCTTAAAAGTTATTCAACAAATGTTTAATTTTTCATTTATAAACTCCGTATCCTTTAATGCTATACTTTTCTGCATTTGTTCTTACACGCATGTTACTTTTGATTGTTTTCTCGACTTGTTTTTAATAAATATTTACCTGTTGATAGTCATTCTGTGTGTGTAAAAGTGATTTTAAAATGAACATTTATCTACAAGATTTGCAGGTTTAAGGTCTAGCTCGATTTGGGTTCATTTTAGCCTAGCAATGCAGTAATTTTAAACCATAAAAAAGCAACCCAGCATGCTGGGTCAAACATTTAACCCAACTTGTTGGGTCAAAACAACCCAGCGCTGGGTTGCCAAAACAACCCAAATTGGGTTGTTTTTAACCCAGCAGTTTTTAGAGTGTAGCCTTGTGTAAATGTAAGCATCTAAACACGGCCTGTTTGTCGGCCTTGTCGATACACTGAGCGACCACTAAAGGGAATGTTATCAGTCTTGGGAGAATGAGTTAAAACTGGTAGCAAATTATGAACAAGTCAATACCATCAGTACAGGACAATTTTGAATTTTCAAATGAACACACAAGTTTGGGGTCAGTAAGGTTATTCCTTAAAGGACACATTCAATTTTCAGTGACAGTTAAGATATTTATAAATGTTACACAAGACTTACATTTCAAATAAATGCTGTTCTTTTGAACTTTCTATTCATCAACAAAAACAAAAAATCGGGAAATAATGTTTCATGGTTTCCACAAAAAAATTAAGCAGCGCAAGTTCGCAACTAGTGCTGGGCGGTATACCAGTTCATACCGAATACCGGTGTTTATTTTTGTTATGATATTAATTTTTTAAATACCAGTGTACGTCACTTAAACAACGTTGGGAATGCGACACTGTTTGAAAGGGGTCCCTTTTCACTGTTGCACTGTGGTGAGGGAACAGCTGTATGTGTTACTAAGCGTGAAAGTTCAGAAACTGAAGCTGTAGAACTAATAGAACGTGATGACACAGAAGAACTCATCCACAATATCCACACTGACCGCCACAAATATCCAGCGCCCGCTGCCATCAGCTCCCGCGTCTCACACACACACACACACACACACACGAGCGCGACTTTAGCACTAGATTTAGCAACTTTCAGATCCTTTTAGCGGATTTTTTTCCCATAGAATATTCATACTGACAAACCAAGAGACTTTTTGGATAAACCTTAGCCATGGTTCAGTTGGAAGATTTCTCCAGTGCTGTCCCGCGAACTCAAGGTCTGACTTTCCCAGAGAAGTGTCGCCTCTCTCGGCGTCTGTTCTGTGCAGCGA
>NW_015506211.1:0-1523 GCF_001515645.1 Sinocyclocheilus grahami | reverse complement strand
ACCAAGCATTTTTTTAGAGTGCACTGACAGACTGGGTTGCTGTGGAGGAGGAGGGTCTTGGGCGACTTGGCCAATGCACCTGTATGGCAGACAAACTGAACAAACTGCACTGCATGCACAGATGAAGCCTGTGCCTGGAATGAGCCTAGTTCTGCAGCCATTAGGACTGTAGTTTATGCACCAGGGAGCCAGATAGCTTTCACAAAGGCCCAGAGAAAGATCTGTTGATGGGTGTGGTGACCTTCCCCCTGCCAAGCCTTTATACTAGATGAGAGCAACACACACACAAAACAAAACTAAAAATCTGAATTGCCAAATAGGACAAAAGCTGCCATAGGGAAACCATGACAATGTGCAGAAAAGTTTTTAATACAACCTTGAAACACTCATTTTTCACAGCATTGTAGGCTTATACAAAAAACACTTACCTCATCGGTGATATTAGCAATGTACATTGTTGTGGTTGTCATTAATTACTATCATTTGATACTTGGTGTACAACCTTTTTTCTGTTTCCAGCTGGGGCACTGAGCATGATCGTAAAGAAGTCAAGATGATGGAGAGTCACCACACCAAATATCACAGTCTGGAATGGAGGGCTGGTCATTTTTAGCCCTCAATATCCATGGTTAGGGGCAACCACAGATGGCATAATATCACGTGACTGCCATGAAATGGGTGTGTTGGAGGTGAAGGCACCCAGCAACCTTCACTATAGCACTTTAATTGAGAAAAGCAAAGAGGACAGCACATTTAGTCTCCAAGAGGTTGAGGGTAAACTTTCACTGAAGAAGGACCATCAGTACTTTAATCAGGTGCAGACACAAATTCATCTGACACAAGCAAGCTACTGTGACTTTGTAGTCTGGGGACCAGGGGAAATCCACAATGAGAGAATTCTGCCTGACCCTGACTTTTTTGACACCATGTTTGAAAAGGTACACACATTTGTCCAGAAATGCATTATTCCAGAGCTACCAGCTAAAGTGTTCACAGCTCTCATTCTAGCAACATCACACCACCAAACCATCTGAAGACAAAGGCTGTTACTGTGGGGTGCCTGTCCTGCATAATGACGACATACCCAAGTGCAAGTCAGGGATCTGTAAAATCTGTGGTTTAAAACTTGACACCACACATTTTAAAATGTCAAGTTGGAAATGCAGTGACTGTGAGCGGGAGATAGTCAAACAAAAGCGGGATAACAGAGAAAAAAAACCTGAACACAGTTTAAGTTTGAAGCATTTTATTTAACAGAATAATATATTTGATATTATAATTTGTTTCATTCACAGACTTGACATCACATAAGTTTTTATGATTAAAAATATGAATTAATCATTGATGGAAATAACAATCCATTGTGCACCAACACTTTTTAAATGTTTAGCCCATTTAAAAAGCGTTCAAGCGACAGCTGAAAACTCGACTCTACTTGACTTCATCCTAAATTAAAAAAAAAAAAAAAAAAAACTTGTCTTTCTCTTTATTTATTCCTTCACTTTCTAGCTTGTACTTATTTG
>NW_015506210.1:448414-451802 GCF_001515645.1 Sinocyclocheilus grahami | reverse complement strand
CTTGCTAATTACTTATAAAGCCCTGAATTGTTTAGCACCTCAGTACTTGAGTGAGCTCAAATCACATTATAGTCCTTCATGTCCGCTGCAATCTCAAAACTCTAGCAATTTGATAATACCTAGAATATCAAAATCAACTGCGGGCGGCAGATCCTTTTTCTATTTAGCGCCCAAACTCTGGAACAATCTACCTAGCGTTGTTCTGGAGGCAGATACACTCTCAGTTTAAATCTAGATGAAAGACCATCTCTTTAACCTGGCATACACATAATACCACATTTCTATAACTCAAATCCATTAAAGGATTGTTAGGCTGCATTAATTAGGTCAACCGGAACCGGGAACACTTCCCATAACACTCGATGTTCTCACTACATCGTAAGAAGAATGGCATCTAATATAAGCTAATATTGGTCTGTTTCTCTTTTATTCCGAGGTCACCGTAGCCACCAGATCCAGTCCGTATCCAGATCAGATGGTGGATCAGCACCTAGAGACGACCTCTACAGCCCTGAATGTCCGCGGAGACCATGTCCACTAGATGAGCCCCAGTTTTTTTCTCTATTTCTGTCACCGATGGAGTTTTGGTTCCTTGCCACTGTTGCCTTTAGCTTGCTTAGTTGGGGAAACAATTTCTGCCAATATTGTTGACTTGATTGCACAGATACTGTTTGAAGAGAACTGAACTGAGCTGGATGATGGCATCACTGAATCAACAATGAAACGACGTTAACTGAAAAACTGATTGTTTTCTATTGTTCTTTTTCATTATCAGCACACTTTTTTCTGTTTGACACTGTAAAGCTGCTTTGACACAATCTGTATTGTATGAAGCGCTATATAAATAAAGGTATATAAAAAAGTGTCTGCCAAATGAATACATGTAAATGTAAATGATCATACTCTTGGCACTTGTCATTCATTCCATGATCGGAATCCATGCTGATGCTTGTAAACCATGTGCTTACCATCTAGCTTTCCTTGCCATTTTTCTTTCAATGAAAAGGTCGATAGAGAACAGCAACAAACTCCTCTTGCACAGCGCAAAGTGTTGTGGATAATATACATCCTCATTCGCCTTTTTAATTATATTTCCTCTTTACAGATGAAAATGAATGTTTGACTCAGCCTGGGGTTTGTGAGAATGGTCGATGTGTGAACACTGTGGGCAGCTACACGTGTGAATGTGGCGTTGGATTCAAAACTGACTCCACAGCCACGCAATGTCTTGGTAAAACTTCTTTCTCTATCCTGAACATAAAGGCAGGGACACACCAAGCCTACTTCAAAGAACTAGTGGCAACAAAAGCCGACAATGTCATAGTCGCCTCACGTCGGCAGTGTCTGGACCAAAAAGCTGCAAACTAACACATGCATTCTTCTCCTACATGAGAGGAATTGTTTGTATCAGGACAGAATATATCAGAATATCAGTTATGTTGATAATTTTCTTCATTTTAAGCAGCTCATATTATTATGAAAATATTTGCATATTGGAATGCTTGAAGCCGATAAGAGCTGACGTGTGGAACACACCAAACAAAACTAGCCCGACAGACGCTTGCCGACTTGTGTGTGTCCCGGCTTAAAGCTGACCATACTGTATGTCAACTAGCATGTGCAATATTAACAAGAAATCAAATGCCTAGGTCTTCAGCTCTGCTCCTGGGGACTCACTGTCCTGCAATTTTTTTTCTAACCTGCTTCAGCACACCTGGCCTGTGATTTTTCAAGTGATCCTGAAGACCTTGATTAGTTGGTTCAAGTGTATGTGATTAGGGTTGTAGGCTAAACTCTGCAGGAGAGTGGGGCCCTAGGAGCAGGGTTGAAGGCCTATGGCATAGCGCAGGGGTGAGCTGCCTGGAGAGCTACCGTCCTGCAGATTTCAGCTCCAACCCTAATCAAACACATCTGAACCAGCTTATCAAGGTCTTCAGGTTTACTTGATAATTACAGGCAGGTGTGTTAGAGCAGAATTGGAACTGAAGTCTGCAGGACAGTAGCTCTTCAGGAACAGGGTTGGAGATCCATGGCGTAGCGGATGGGCACACAGGCCATTTTTAAACTGTGATTTCTCCAAGAAAGTGATTTAGCCACGATGATATGCACTACGCCACTGAATGTGTGTGTTGTGTTGTGTATTGTGCATTTTTAGTCTCTAATGAAATGTGAATTGATTCGTGTTGTGATGTTTGGCTCTCAGATTACAGGCAAGGCTTTTGTTTCACTGAAGTTCTGCACACCATGTGTCAGATGTCGTTCAGCAGTCGTGTTCCTGTCAGCAGGTCTCAGTGCTGCTGTAACAGAGGCCATGGGTGGGGGGACCAGTGTGAGCTCTGCCCTTTGCCTGCTACTGCCAACTACAAGAAACTCTGTCCATATGGCCATGGCTACACAACTGACGGGACAGGTGCAGACACAAAAAAATCACACTCATGACCAGCTTTTTTAAAACAGATGTAGCAGCAGTGACCTAAAGCTCAAATCTTACTGGTTTGTGCATTACAGGCCTTACCAATGGTTTATTTAAAGACTCTGAAACTGAGACATGATTTTAAAATCCAAAGAAATACCGGCAGCATCATAAGTGGGGTGTAGGGCAGGTCATTAGCTCGAAGTCCTAGGCCAAAAAAATGGAAGGAGGCATTCTTTGATAATTGATTTTAAGATGGGAGAGAGGTAGAAACAGCCCTACACTGTATGTGTGTAGCACTACATACAAGTTTCCAGTGTGTTTCATTTGTCAGAAATCCCAATTATGGGTATCAGAGTATGTGAGATTATCTTTTAAGACTGAAGTTGTCAGTAAACCTCTTTGCCCACAGATATAGATGAGTGCAAGTTGATTCCAGGTGTTTGTGCCAACGGCATCTGTATCAACATCATGGGCTCGTACAGATGCCATTGTAAACCAGGATACATCGCCTCTACTGCAGGAACCGCATGTGTCGGTATGCCACAGACACTCAGCACTGCTTTGTCAGTCATTTAAATCCATGTGACGTATAAAAGCATTATTGTTTGATATTCCTTGTGATCATGGTTGTTTGAATGTTTCTGTCAGATGTTGATGAATGTAGTATGTCCCCAAAACCCTGTAACTTCATCTGTAAGAACATGGAGGGCAGCTATGTGTGTTCCTGTCCCCGCGGTTACACGCTGCAGGATGACAGCAGGACGTGTAAAGGTGAGGAAGATGAGTCGTCTTCTTTTGGCCACTTATCTTAGAAATATTCTGTGCATGATACCTACACAGGCATGCATTGTATGTCTGTGTCGTGATTTCAAGTTTAGATAGCCTCACACGGGGCACCACTAAATTAGTGATTTTAGATTTACACCTCCAGTGTAATGGCTTTGGGGTTAAATATAAATATAAATATTTAGT
>NW_015506210.1:444822-448113 GCF_001515645.1 Sinocyclocheilus grahami | reverse complement strand
AGTACTCTACACATAGTATTATTATTATTAATATTATTATTATTATTAGTAGTAGTAGTAGTAGTAAATGTATATAGCGCCTTTCCCAGGATCAAGGATGCTTTACAAGATACAACAAATACTCATTACAAAGTAACAGTTAAGTGGAGAGTGGACATTTGCCTAATCCAGTCACAGATAATGCAGTTGCATATAACACAAATGAAGTAATAATCATAATAAAATCAAGTCATGTCAAGTCAAGTCATCTTAATTTGTATAGCACTTTATACAATACTGGTTGTGTCAAAGCAGCTTTACAGTTTAAAACAGGAATATACTTTGTCAATAATGCAAAAAGACAATAACTGATTCATTTTTCCAGCTAAAGTGAGTTCATGTATGATTCATTTACATTTATGAAGTCATTTAGCAGGCGCTTTTATCCAAAGCAACTTACAAATGAGGACAATGGAAGCTATCAAAATCAACAAGAGAGCAATGATATGCAAGTCTCAGTTAGCTTAACACAGTACACGTAGCAATATAATAAATAAAAAAAATGGATAGAATACAAAAAGATGGTGTTTTTGTTTTAAGAAAACAAGAAGTTAGTAAATGAATAGAGTCTAAAAGGGCCAATTTTTTTAAAGAATAGAATTAGAATAGAGAGTGCTAGAGTTAGAGGGTCAAATAAAGATGGAAGAGATGTGTTTTTAGCCAATTCTTGAAGATGGCTTAGCACTCAGCTGCTCGGATTGAGTTGGGCAGGTCATTCCACCAGGAGGGCACATTTAATTTAAATATCACTGAAAGTGATTTTGTGCCTCTTTGGGATGCAAAATAAAGCAACGTTCACGTGCAGAACGCAAGCTTCTAGAGGGTACATAAGCCTGAAGTAATGAATTTAGGTAAATGGGTGCAGAGCCAGTGGTGGTTTTGTAGGCAAACATTAATGCCTTGAATTTTAATGCGAACAGCTATTGGTAGCCAGTGCAAATTAATAAACAGAGATGTGATGTGCATTTTTTCGGCTCATTAAAAATTAATCTTGCTGCCGCATTCTGGATTAATTGTAAAGGTTTGATAGAACTGGCTGGAAGACCTGCCAAGAGGGCATTGCAATAGTCCAGCCTGGGCGGAACAAGAGCTTGAACAAGGAATTGTGAAGCATGTTCCCGAAAGAAAGGGCCTGATCTTCTTGATGTTGAATAAAGCAAATCTGCAGGACCGGGCAGTTTTAGCAATGTAGTCTGAGAAAGTCAGCTGATCATCAATCATAACGCCAAGGTTTCTGGCTGTTTTTGAAGGAGTTATGGTTGATGTGCCTAACTGGATGGTGAAATTGTGGTGAAACGATGGGTTTGATGGAAGCACAAGCAGTTCTGTCTTGGCAAGGTTGAGTTGATGGTGATGATCCTTCATCCAGCAAGAAATGTCTGTTAGACAAGCTGAGATGCGAGCAGCTATCGTCGGATCATCAGGATGGAATGAGAGGTAGAGTTGAGTGTCATCTGCATCGCAGTGATATCAAAAGCCATGTTTCTGAATGACAGAACCTAGTGATGCCATGTAGACAGAAAAGAGAAGTGGTCCAATAACTGAGCCCTGAGGCCCCCCAGTAGTTAGATGTCATAACTTGGACACCTCACCTCTCCAAGATACCTTGAAGGACCTATCTGAGAGGTAAGACTCAAACCACTGCAGTGTGGTACCTGAGATGCCCTTTGCCAATAGGGTTGACATGAGGATCTGGTGGTTTACCATGTCAAAAGGAGTGGACAGATCCAACAAGATAAGTATTGAAGATTTGGAATCCGCTCTTGCCAGTCTTAGGGCTTCAACAACTGAGAGCAAGGCAGTCTCGGTCGAATGTCCACTTCTGAAACCAGACTGGTTGCTGTCGAGTAGGTTGTTCTGTGTGAGAAAGGCAGAGACTTGGTTGAACACAGCTCGTTCAAGTGTTTTTGCAATGAAAGGAAGAAGGGAAACCGGTCTGTATTTCTCTAAAAGAGGTGGGTTAAGGGTGGGTGTCGTAAGTAGAGGGGTTATATGAGCTTGTCTAAATGCTGAGGGAAAAACACCAGTGTGAAGGGATGTGTTGAGGTGAGTGAGTGCAGGTACAACTGCAGGAGAAATGGCTTGAAGGAGATGAGATGGAATAGGATCAAGCAGACAAGTAGTAGGATGATTAAAACGGATGAGTTTGGAGACTTCTGCTTCAGAGAGTGAAGAGAAGGATGTGAACGAGTGTATGTTTGCTGGTAAGATGTGCTTGACAGATTGTGTAGTGGACAATTGAGCACTGATGGTTTTAATTGTATTAATGAAGAATATGCCAAGGGGCAGAAGGGATGGTACGGGCTGGCCTGTAAGACAAGGGGCAGACAGTGTCTAAACAAGATGTAAGAGTGGATCAGAAAGTAGAGAGATGATAACTGTTTAGGGGGAGGAAGCGAAGATGAAACCAGATAGCCGGGAGGGTGAGAGCGTAGGCTATGTAGAAAGATGACATTTGGAGGGGTATGTGTTGTGTCAGGAACCATGTTGAGGTTAAGAATGAGGAGGAAGTGATCTGAGGTGTGCAGTGGAGTAACCAGTACATGATCAGTGGAGCAGTGTCGTGTGTAAATAAGGTCCAGTTGGTTGCCTGATTTGTGAGTAGCTGTAGTTAGCACTCTCATGAGATCAAAAGAGGCAAGCAGAGTGTGGTAGTCTGCAGCCTGAGGTTTATCTAGGTTGAAGTCTCCAAGCATAACTAGGGGAGTACCATCCTCAGGAAAGGTTGAGAGTAGCACATCTAATTCATCCAAGAAGTTACCATGTGGTTCTGGGGGTTGATAAACAACTACAAAATGGATTTTTAAAAAGGTGGGTAATAGTGACTGAATGTGATTCAAAGGAGCTGTTAATACCCAGAGAAGGTAAAGGAATAACTTTCCAATCATTAGAGATAAGCAGACCATTACCTTAACCTCTTCCAGTCAGACAGGGAGTGTGGGAAAATGAGTAAGATGTGAGTAATGATGGCGCCGACGCTGATGGCTGCCTCCGTGGCGTGCTCCGCAGTTGTTTTTATGTTGGTAACACTTCATTTCGATAGTCCACTTTAGACATTTTATTAACAGTAAGTAACTTTGTAACTACATGTCAACTAGCAGTTAGTAGAGTATTAGTAGACTATCTGCTTAATATCTTCAAACACTTTCTTTGTCAACTTATTCTACTAACCCTAAACCTACCTTAACAGTCTACTCTGAGAGTTAGTAGACATGTAGTTGCAAATTAATGAGAATTAGTTGACATGTAGTT
>NW_015506210.1:431529-444464 GCF_001515645.1 Sinocyclocheilus grahami | reverse complement strand
CCGGTTTTGGATTATTCTGATGTTTTGCTGGACATTGTTGTCGGGGGAGCTGCGGCGCTGATCAAGTGCTTCAGGACGCGCAGATGGGGGAAGCGAGCCGGCGCGCTAGTGAAGCTCAGACAGCGTGGATTCAGAATGCCGTTGCCTAGCATCCATCTGGCAAATCTCCTCTCTCTACCCAACAAAACGGATGAACTTCTTCTGCTCTCCCGGACAAATAAGGATTTTTCAAACTCTGCTGCTCTGTGTTTCACGGAAACCTGGCTGAAAGACGCCATTCCGGACAGCGCGTTGAGTCTGCCGGGCTTTCACACATACAACTGTCAATTTAAATATTTTTATTCCTTATTTACTTGTTCTATTTTTTATTATCTGTTTTTTTTTGTTCTGTCACTGTCATTCTGTTACACTGTGGAAGCTTCTGTCACGAAAACAAATTCCTCGTATGTGTAAACATACCTGGCAATAAAGCTCATTCTGATTCTGATTCTGATGAGAAATTATTGGAGAATGCTGCAGAAGTAGCAGTGTCCTCTGGCTTGATCCACGTCTCTGTCAGGGCCATGAGGTTTAGTCTTGAATGAATAGTAATAGATGTAATGAAATCTGCTTTGTTTACTGCAGACGGACAATTCCAGAGACCAATAGAAAAAGAAAGTAGTGTTGTGTGTGTGTATTGTGTGTGATGCGTGGTTTGTGAGTGGTAGTAATAGTAGGGATATGGAAACACATAGTAAGAATTGGCAGTGGTGGAAAGAGTACTGAAAAAATATACTCAAGTAAAAGTACCATTACCTTCCAAAAAATTTAGTGTGAGTAGAGTAAAAGTACTTGTCCAAAAAACTACTTGAGGAAGAGTAAAAGAGTGGCCTATTTAAAAGTACTCATGAGTATTGAGTAGTGAGTACTGAGCAGTGGATTCTACCCCCTCATAATAAACGCTGTACACCGCAATTTATACATTTTAAAAACGTTGCACATTCCGTAATTCACATTATCTTGTTTATCATAAATAATGAAGAGTATCTATCATCTAGCAGTTTTAATTTTGACTGCCAACTCTTTAAAATACATCAAAACAGCACGGAAGCAGTATTCAGTTGAAGAAAAGATGAAGGTTATTCTCAATACAATCATCTACATTTAAATCATAAAGTTTGAAAAAATAGATTTAAAATCATGTGTAAGGCCACTGAGACAGCATGCTGTTGTTGCACATAAAACATATTAAGTTAGAGGAAGATGCGACAGAATTGATGCTTGAAGAATGCGCTTCCAGCAGCCATGATAAACAGTTGGCGGTTAAAGTTTTCTATGCACAATTTGATTTGACGAAAGTCACGAGACCTATTACTCTCTATCCAATCACGTTGATGGATAAAAATACAATTAAAATAAGCATGTAACGACCACAAACGGAGGAAAATAGCGGAGTAAAAGTACTGATACATCACTTAAAATGTACTCAAGTAAAAGTAAAAGTACACAATTTTTAAGCTACTCAAAAAAGTACAATTACTGATAAAAACGACTTAATTACTGTAACGTGAGTATTTGTAATTCGTCACTTCACACCCCTGAGAATTGGTCATAAAAACTGAAACCGAAGTGAATCAAGGTGTAGAAAAGAGGATGAATCAAAAGCGATACTTATGTCCCTTGCCGGTGTCCCTGCATGGTGGAGTCGCACGATAGATTCGATGGTCTTTACACTCTTCGGTCTTCACACGAGGGCTGCTGCGACCGTTGATGCGGTATACTAACCTTTTTATACTCGTTTGATTTGTCAAGGAACAAATCAACCGTGGCAAGGAACAACAGAAATTGAATTCCGCTTAACACACTTTACTGTTCATCACAACAAAGGGCTAAGCAAGCACACAACACTGACAAGGTATGCGAAACAGTACAAGACCAAACATGACTTCAGCATGTCTCAACGCAGTAAACAAAACAAGCATTTTCTAGCAATGACAACTGCCCTAAACACTAATGAGACAAGCAATAAATAAACTTTTAACTTCCGCTGATTGACTGCTTCGCTCAAAGAGTATTTCTTTACACTGTCTTTTGCTAGCGCTTGAACACACTTTACTGTTTATCACAACAAAGGGCTAAGCAAGCGCACAACACTGACAAGGTTCAAGATTCAGTGATGTCATCATCCAGTTCAGCTCTCTTCCAATAATGTCTGTGCAATCAGTCAATCGTCCCCAACTAAGCAAGCCAAAGGCAACCGTGGCAAGGAACAAAAACTCCATCGGTGACAGAAATGGAGAAAAATCCTTGGGAGAAACCAGGCTCAGTCGGGGGACCAGTTCTCCTCTGGCCAGACGAAACCAGCATGGCGTGGTTGAATTCCAGGCTGCAACACGTGTGCAGAGGACTTGTCTGGTTCCCGTGGTCTTGCACCGATGGTCGTCAAGGTGACAGTCTTCACAGGGGATCTGTCTCTGGGGTGCATCTTGTTGACATGGTCTCCGCTGACATTCAGGGCTGTAGAGGTCATCTCTAGGTGATGATCCACCATCTGATCTGGATACGGACTGGATCTAGGTGGGTACGGTGACCTCGGAATAAGAATGAAAGGGACTAATATTAGCGTAGATGCCATTCTTCTTACGATGTAGTGAGTACATTGGGTGCTATGGGAAGTGTTCCCGGTTCCAGTTGACCTAATTAATGCAGCCTAACAATGCTTTAACAGATTTTAATTAGAAATGCGATAGTGTGTTATGTGTAAGCCAGGTTAAAGAGATGGGTCTTTAATCTAGATTTAAACTGACAGAGTGTGTCTGCCTCCCGAACAACCCTAGTTAGATTGTTCCAGAGTTTGGGCACTAAATAGGAAAAGGATCTGCTACCCGCATTAGATTTTGATATTCTAGATATTATCAAATGGCCAGAGTTTTGAGATAGCAGCAAACTATAATGCGATATGAGATTTCAAAATGTATTCGTTGTTCAATAGGGAGCCAGTGCAGTGTTTTCAGAACCGGGCTAATATGGTCATACTTCCTGGTTCTAGTAAGAACTCTAGCTGCTGCATTTTGGACCAGCTGGAGTTTGTTTAAGTGCGGAGAGCAACCACCCAATAAAGTATTACAATAATCTAACCTTAAGGTCATGAACACATGAATTAGCGTTTCTGCATTTGACATTGAGAGCATAGGTCGTAATTTAGATATATTTTTAAGAAAAATGCAGTTTTGCACATGCTGAATTACAAATGATGAATTAATAATATTCATAAGAGGATCTATGACTTCTGGAAGCACCTCTTTTAGTAGCTTATATGGAATAGGGTCTAACATACATGTTGTAGGTTTTGATGATTTGACAAGTTTATACAAATCTTCCTGTCCTATAGCAGAGAATGAGGGGAATTGTTCCTCAGGGGATCTATATGCGATACTGTGGCTAACAGCTGCATGGTTATACTTTTATCTCTAATAGTATCGATCTTGGAAGTAAAGAAGTTCATTAAGTCATTACTGCTGAGCTGTTGGGAAAGGTCTGTGTCTGTTGATGCTTTCTTTTTTTCATTAATTTAGCCCCTGTATTGAATAAATGTCTGGGGATGTGTTTGTTCTCTTCTAAGAGAGATGAAACGTAAGTAGATCTAGCAGTTTTTAGACCTTTTCTATAAGTACTGTAGGTGTAATTTCCTGCCATGCAATACGAAATACCTCTAGTTTTGTTTTCTTCCAGCTGCGCTCCATTTTCCGGGCTGCTCTCTATAAGGTGCGAGTGTGCTCATTATACCACGGTGTCGGACTGTTTTCCTTAATCTTCTGTAAGCATAAAAGAGCAACCCTATCTAAAGTGCTAGAAAAGAGAGAGTCAATAGCTTCTGTTACAACAAGTTTTTCTGAGCTATTGGATATGCTAAGGAATTGAGACAAGTCAGGAAGATTATTTATAAAGCAGTCTTTTGTGGTAGAAGTGATGGTTCTACCATATTTGTAACAAGGAGCTGAATTTGCAGCTTTAGCTATATGGAGTAAACATGAGGGAAGTGTTCCCGGTTCCAGTTGACCTAATTAATGCAGCCTAACAATGCTTTAACAGATTTTAATTAGAAATGTGATAGTGTGTTATGTGTAAGCCAGGTTAAAGAGATGGGTCTTTAATCTAGATTTAAACTGACAGAGTGTGTCTGCCTCCCGAACAACCCTAGTTAGATTGTTCCAGAGTTTGGGCACTAAATAGGAAAAGGATCTGCTACCCGCATTAGATTTTGATATTCTAGATATTATCAAATGGCCAGAGTTTTGAGATAGCAGCAAACTATAATGCGATATGAGATTTCAAAATGTATTCGTTGTTCAATAGGGAGCCAGTGCAGTGTTTTCAGAACCGGGCTAATATGGTCATACTTCCTGGTTCTAGTAAGAACTCTAGCTGCTGCATTTTGGACCAGCTGGAGTTTGTTTAAGTGCGGAGAGCAACCACCCAATAAAGTATTACAATAATCTAACCTTAAGGTCATGAACACATGAATTAGCGTTTCTGCATTTGACATTGAGAGCATAGGTCGTAATTTAGATATATTTTTAAGAAAAATGCAGTTTTGCACATGCTGAATTACAAATGATGAATTAATAATATTCATAAGAGGATCTATGACTTCTGGAAGCACCTCTTTTAGTAGCTTATATGGAATAGGGTCTAACATACATGTTGTAGGTTTTGATGATTTGACAAGTTTATACAAATCTTCCTGTCCTATAGCAGAGAATGAGGGGAATTGTTCCTCAGGGGATCTATATGCGATACTGTGGCTAACAGCTGCATGGTTATACTTTTATCTCTAATAGTATCGATCTTGGAAGTAAAGAAGTTCATTAAGTCATTACTGCTGAGCTGTTGGGAAAGGTCTGTGTCTGTTGATGCTTTCTTTTTTTCATTAATTTAGCCCCTGTATTGAATAAATGTCTGGGGATGTGTTTGTTCTCTTCTAAGAGAGATGAAACGTAAGTAGCAGTTTTTAGACCTTTTCTATAAGTACTGTAGGTGTAATTTCCTGCCATGCAATACGAAATACCTCTAGTTTTGTTTTCTTCCAGCTGCGCTCCATTTTCCGGGCTGCTCTCTATAAGGTGCGAGTGTGCTCATTATACCACGGTGTCGGACTGTTTTCCTTAATCTTCTGTAAGCATAAAAGAGCAACCCTATCTAAAGTGCTAGAAAAGAGAGAGTCAATAGCTTCTGTTACAACAAGTTTTTCTGAGCTATTGGATATGCTAAGGAATTGAGACAAGTCAGGAAGATTATTTATAAAGCAGTCTTTTGTGGTAGAAGTGATGGTTCTACCATATTTGTAACAAGGAGCTGAATTTGCAGCTTTAGCTATATGGAGTAAACATGAGACTAGATAATGATCCGAGATATCATCACTCTGCTGCAGAATTCCAACGCCATTAACATCAATTCCATGTGACAGTATACAATCTTAAGTATGATTATGACAATGAGTAGGCCCTGACACGTGTTATCTAACCGCAGTTTAGAATGTATATACAGTAAATGCTGATCCCAATGCATCTTTTTCATTATTAACATGAATATTAAAATGACCAACAATTAAGACTTTATCTGCAGCCAGCACTAACTCAGATAGAAAATCATCAAATTATTTGATAAAGTCTGTATGGTGCCCTGGTGGCCTGTATACAGTAGCCAGTACAAAAGTCACAGGGGATTGATCATTTACACTATTTCTCTGGATAATGTTATATGAAGCACCATTACTTCAAACTTAGGTCTATAGATTGAAGGATTGTGATCAGCGAAAGAGCACATTGTGATTGGATCAGTCTTTGATCAATGGAATGCTGAAGTCCTCATTCATGCCTTGCACAAATGATAAGCTTGAGGGAGAACAAAGCAGTTCCTGAATGGGGGGTTACTGTACTGTACTTCCTGGTTCTAGTAAGTACCACAAGAGGTAGTGTTGTTTATCTTAAGGCACAAGCATCCTTTGTTGTCCACAAAGCCTGATCTCTTCGGAATGAAACGGGGTTGCCATCTTGCTGATGTTCACTACATCTGATCCAGCATGTGCACAGTGTAACAGAGGACATGTGTTGTCATCTGAGGAATTAATTGTTAGTTGATGAGAGAGCAGTCTGCATCATTGGGAAACATTTACTGACCATCATAGTAAGCCTTTTTAGACTTTGATGTGCTGAAATGTCCTTGAAATGTTTAGCTGCCCTTTTAAAAAGAAAGCATTGGTTTGATTTGAGTTTTTTTTTATCTGTAGATGTGGATGAATGTCAGAGCAGACGACACAATTGTCAGTTCTCATGTGTCAACTCCATCGGTGGATTCACCTGCAAGTGTCCGGCAGGCTTCACCCAGCATCACACGGCCTGCAAAGGTGAAACACACATTCAGATGACCCTTTAACAACAAAAGCAGGAAACTTTACATCACTTCTTGATAAACACACAAGTAGTGCTTGGAAACATTACAGTTGTGAGTTTTGTTTCTGTATGTGATGATTATCATAAATGAAGTGAAAAGCAGTATGTCAGGTGAGTGTCATGACCTGTGATTTTCAATGTTAAGGTGCTTCTTTCTTTCTTCTCTTAGATATTAATGAATGTTTGTCTGAGCGGGGTCCGTGCGGTCAGCGGAGCATCTGTCAGAATTCAGTGGGCAGCTTCAACTGTGAGTGTCCACAGGGCTTCATTCTGGACTCTCTCGGCCTCAACTGTGATGGTACGGCTCTCTTTAGAGTTTGGGCACTAAATAGGAAAAGGATCTGCTACCCGCATTAGATTTTGATATTCTAGATATTATCAAATGGCCAGAGTTTTGAGATAGCAGCAAACTATAATGCGATATGAGATTTCAAAATGTATTCGTTGTTCAATAGGGAGCCAGTGCAGTGTTTTCAGAACCGGGCTAATATGGTCATACTTCCTGGTTCTAGTAAGAACTCTAGCTGCTGCATTTTGGACCAGCTGGAGTTTGTTTAAGTGCGGAGAGCAACCACCAAATAAAGTATTACAATAATCTAACCTTAAGGTCATGAACACATGAATTAGCGTTTCTGCATTTGACATTGAGAGCATAGGTCGTAATTTAGATATATTTTTAAGAAAAATGCAGTTTTGCACATGCTGAATTACAAATGATGAATTAATAATATTCATAAGAGGATCTATGACTTCTGGAAGCACCTCTTTTAGTAGCTTATATGGAATAGGGTCTAACATACATGTTGTAGGTTTTGATGATTTGACAAGTTTATACAAATCTTCCTGTCCTATAGCAGAGAATGAGGGGAATTGTTCCTCAGGGGATCTATATGCGATACTGTGGCTAACAGCTGCATGGTTATACTTTTATCTCTAATAGTATCGATCTTGGAAGTAAAGAAGTTCATTAAGTCATTACTGCTGAGCTGTTGGGAAAGGTCTGTGTCTGTTGATGCTTTCTTTTTTTCATTAATTTAGCCCCTGTATTGAATAAATGTCTGGGGATGTGTTTGTTCTCTTCTAAGAGAGATGAAACGTAAGTAGCAGTTTTTAGACCTTTTCTATAAGTACTGTAGGTGTAATTTCCTGCCATGCAATACGAAATACCTCTAGTTTTGTTTTCTTCCAGCTGCGCTCCATTTTCCGGGCTGCTCTCTATAAGGTGCGAGTGTGCTCATTATACCACGGTGTCGGACTGTTTTCCTTAATCTTCTGTAAGCATAAAAGAGCAACCCTATCTAAAGTGCTAGAAAAGAGAGAGTCAATAGCTTCTGTTACAACAAGTTTTTCTGAGCTATTGGATATGCTAAGGAATTGAGACAAGTCAGGAAGATTATTTATAAAGCAGTCTTTTGTGGTAGAAGTGATGGTTCTACCATATTTGTAACAAGGAGCTGAATTTGCAGCTTTAGCTATATGGAGTAAACATGAGACTAGATAATGATCCGAGATATCATCACTCTGCTGCAGAATTCCAACGCCATTAACATCAATTCCATGTGACAGTATACAATCTTAAGTATGATTATGACAATGAGTAGGCCCTGACACGTGTTATCTAACCGCAGTTTAGAATGTATATACAGTAAATGCTGATCCCAATGCATCTTTTTCATTATTAACATGAATATTAAAATGACCAACAATTAAGACTTTATCTGCAGCCAGCACTAACTCAGATAGAAAATCATCAAATTATTTGATAAAGTCTGTATGGTGCCCTGGTGGCCTATATAGAGTAGCCAGTACAAAAGTCACAGGGGATTGATCATTTACACTATTTCTCTGGATAATGTTATATGAAGCACCATTACTTCAAACTTAGGTCTATAGATTGAAGGATTGTGATCAGCGAAAGAGCACATTGTGATTGGATCAGTCTTTGATCAATGGAATGCTGAAGTCCTCATTCATGCCTCGCACAAATGATAAGCTTGAGGGAGAACAAAGCAGTTCCTGAATGGGGGGTTACTGTACTGTACTTCCTGGTTCTAGTAAGTACCACAAGAGGTAGTGTTGTTTATCTTAAGGCACAAGCATCCTTTGTTGTCCACAAAGCCTGATCTCTTCGGAATGAAACGGGGTTGCCATCTTGCTGATGTTCACTACATCTGATCCAGCATGTGCACAGTGTAACAGAGGACATGTGTTGTCATCTGAGGAATTAATTGTTAGTTGATGAGAGAGCAGTCTGCATCATTGGGAAACATTTACTGACCATCATAGTAAGCCTTTTTAGACTTTGATGTGCTGAAATGTCCTTGAAATGTTTAGCTGCCCTTTTAAAAAGAAAGCATTGGTTTGATTTGAGTTTTTTTTTATCTGTAGATGTGGATGAATGTCAGAGCAGACGACACAATTGTCAGTTCTCATGTGTCAACTCCATCGGTGGATTCACCTGCAAGTGTCCGGCAGGCTTCACCCAGCATCACACGGCCTGCAAAGGTGAAACACACATTCAGATGACCCTTTAACAACAAAAGCAGGAAACTTTACATCACTTCTTGATAAACACACAAGTAGTGCTTGGAAACATTACAGTTGTGAGTTTTGTTTCTGTATGTGATGATTATCATAAATGAAGTGAAAAGCAGTATGTCAGGTGAGTGTCATGACCTGTGATTTTCAATGTTAAGGTGCTTCTTTCTTTCTTCTCTTAGATATTAATGAATGTTTGTCTGAGCGGGGTCCGTGCGGTCAGCGGAGCATCTGTCAGAATTCAGTGGGCAGCTTCAACTGTGAGTGTCCACGGGGCTTCATTCTGGACTCTCTCGGCCTCAACTGTGATGGTACGGCTCTCTTTGTGTGTGTGTGTGTGTGTGTGTGTGTGTGTGTGTGTGTGTGTGAGATTGAAATGTTTTATCTGAATTTTTCTAGCAAGTTTTCCTTTCACCAGAACCATCATTTGCATTTAGCTAAAATGTAGGCTACTGTAAGATTGGAAATGTATTTTCTTGCCCCTGAAACACATTTTGAAACATTTTTTGGTATATGAAGATTGAAACTAAATATGTTTTCAATTTCATTAATAATTCACCACTTCAATGCTTATAACATACTGTATATTAAGCATGTATTTAAAATATACTGTTACCAGAAAAAAATGCCATATGGGATATGTGAGCATGAATGAATGTTACAGGTGTGTGATGGGTGCATGTAGTTTGCAGTTTTTGAACTGAACTGCTGTTTCTGTCTCTGTCAGATGTAGATGAGTGTGCGCCTGATCACAGGTGTCAGTTCGGTTGTCAGAATGTTGCGGGTGGTTTCCGCTGCAGCTGTCCAGATGGATACACACAGCACCAGCAGTGGAACCAGTGTGTGGGTCAGTACACACACAAACCTTCCCCATTATTATTGTTCATTTTCATATATTTACAGGATGTTGTAAATACATGAGCTCATGATTGTCATGTGATTAGTGTATGTGCTTCAGACACATTGAGCCCATGGTGCTCACATTTTTTAAATTACTGTTGTAATTACAGTTTACATATGCTACTGACCTTTTCTGTCCTACAGATGACAATGAGTGTTTGAACCCGGGCAGCTGTGGTTTAGCATCTTGTTTTAACACATTGGGCAGTTTTAAGTGTGGCTGTCCATCTGGCTTCACCTTTGACCCCGTGTCCACTAGCTGTGAGGATGTGGACGAGTGTGTGTCCTTCATGAGCCCCTGCAGATATGGCTGCTCAAACACACAGGGTGGATTCATGTGTGGATGTCCGGCAGGATATTACAGAGCAGGACAGGGGTGAGATGTATACTAAATAATCTTACAGGTCATAGAATTATTGACTCATATCAGTGGTCAGTTTACAGCCATGTGTCATCTAAATAACAGTACAGGTAATAGTCAATAATGTATTTCATTATATTGTACAAATTATTAAACTATGCATTGGTTTGTGATTGTTTTGTTTAAACTGTTAAAATATAACTTAATTATCACCATACTTCTGATATTATCTAACAAACTATTTTGACATTGTTTGCTTTTTAATCTAAACCATGCGTTCATCAAACAACAGTGGTAAGTCAGAATCATTCAACAATCACAGTGAGTAATGGCTTCTTCTCCTGGTATTGTCACTTGCAAACTGCAGTGCAAACTCATCTCTTTAAACGCTACTTGACTTAATCTTAAAAAAAAATCGGCAAAATGACTAAATGTAAATGTAAATTTATAGTGCAGTGGCATAGTCACGAGTGGGCCTGGGGGGGCCTAGGCGCCCTCATTTACATGTCCAGCCCCCCCCCAGATTTCTTATTGATTAAAGAAAATTAAGGAATTGAATGTTTCAGGGAAAACAGCAAGGAGACTACCTTACCATTTTAATAATTTACTGATCAAGTCAAGTCACCTTTATTTGTATAGCACTTTATACAATACTGATTGTGTCAAAGCAGCTTTACAGTATTAAACAGGAAAATACTTTGTCAATAATCCAAGAAGACAATAACAAAGAGTCATTTTTTCAGATAAAGTCAGTTCATTGATGATTCAGTGATGTCATCATCCAGTTCAGCTCTCTTCAATAGTGTCTGTGCAATCAGTCAAGCATCCCCAACTAAGCAAGCCAAAGGAACCAAAACTCCATCGGTGACAGAAATGGAGAAAAAACCTTGGGAGAAACCAGGCTCAGTTGGGGTCCAGTTCTCCTCTGGCCAGATGAAACCAGCATGGAGTGGTTTAATTCCAGACTGCAGCACTAGTGTAGAGGTCTTGTCTGTTTCCTGTGGTCTTGTGCCGATGGTCGTTGAGGTGATGTGGTCTTCACTGGGGATCTGTCTCTGGGGCACATCTAGTTGACATGGTCTCTGCGGACATTCAGGGCAGTAGAGGTCCTCTCTATGTGCTGATCCACCATCTGGTTTGAATACAGGCTGGATCTGGTGGCTACGGTGACCTCAGAATAAGAGAGAAACAGACTAATATTAGCGTAGATGCCATTCTTCTTACGATATAGCGAGTACATCGAGTGTTATGGGAAGTGTTCCCGGTTCCGGTTGACCTAATTAATGCAGCCTAACAATCCTTTAACAGATTTGAATATTAGAAGCGTATTAGTGTGTTATGTGTATGCCAGGTTAAAGAGATGGGTCTTTAATCTAGATATAAACTGACAGAGTGTTTCTGCCTCCCGAACCGTATTAGGTAGATTGTTGAAAATTGGCACACACATTGGAATCTGCGGCTATTAGGCCGCTGCAGAGGCTGGGACCCGGGCGTGACACAGGGGCTCTACGGCGCCCCCTGGAAAACAGTCAGAAAACTTGATGTATATCTCACACATACTTGCACGTATTCATATAAAACTCTGTGCACATATAGATCTCATCAAAATGTGCAGGGCTGGGGGTACTCCAGGACAGGTTTGAGAACAACTGTTCTAGGTATTATCAAATGGCCAGAGTTTTGAAATTGCAGCGTACGTGAAGGACAATAATGCAATAAGAGCTCACTCAAGTACTGAGGAGCTAAACCATTCAGGGCTTTATAAGTAATTAGCAAGATTTTAAAATGTATTTGTTGTTCAATAGGTAGCCAGTGCAGTGTTTTCAGAACCGGGCTAATATGGTCGTACTTCCTGGTTCTAGTAAGAACTCTAGCTGCTGCATTTTGGACCAGCTGGAGTTTGTTTAAGTGCAGAGAGCAACCACCCAATAAAGCATTACAATAATCTAACCTTGAGGTCATAAACGCATTAATTAACATTTACATTTAGTCATTTAGCAGACGCTTTTATCCAAAACAACTTACAAATGAGGACAATAGAAGCAATCAAAACTAACAAAAGAGCAACAATATGTAAGTGCAAATGCAGGGGCCCCACTAAGGGGGGGGGGGAGTTAGGACGATTCTAAGGGGCCATGTTTTATTATTAGTAGTAATGTAATAGAAATTATAAATGTATCTACCAAAGAGTTACAAATAAAAAAATTACGGCTTATTTCTGCATTTCCGGCAAAATTATCTCCCCCTATTTGCTGCATGGTTTCGTCCCGTCCCATGTAGCCTAGAGTCACTGAGTGAAATCAGATCGCACTTTTAAACACATTTTAGTTTTGCTATAGAAAATCTACAAATTCTCACTCTGATTACACAGAGCAGCAGCGTGAGGTTGTCATGGCAGCCAGATACACTGCACGCGAATTACAGCTGCGCTTCTATTTTGCCACACTAAACTTCTCAAATGATCTCAAAGGAGGCTTTTATTAAGCAAATGAAGGAGTGAATTACTCATCCACTGTTTAAAAAATACTTGTTTTTTTACAGCCTATAGTTTCCACAGGCAGTGTCACAATTATCTACAGTGTATGAATCTAAAGGTTTTTGGGTTAAGATTCATAATATAGAACATTTTTAACATTGTATGCTGTATGTGCATAGGTAGCTAGCAAACAAGGAATACAGCTGTTAAGCTAATAGTCACATTTAGC
>NW_015506210.1:430102-431264 GCF_001515645.1 Sinocyclocheilus grahami | reverse complement strand
TTTTTTACAGCCTATAGTTTCCACAGGCAGTGTCACAATTATCTACAGTGTATGAATCTAAAGGTTTTTGGGTTAAGATTCATAATATAGAACATTTTTTAACATTGTATGCTGTATGTGCATAGGTAGCTAGCAAACAAGGAATACAGCTGTTAAGCTAATAGTCACATTTAGCTGAGTAAGATCATGATGTTGGATACTGCTGGAAATGCTGCAATGGGGTATCCTATTAATTCAGTCAGTGTGGAAGAACATGACTGGTCTGCAGAAAGCCAAGTCCTAATCCCAGCTGAACACCTTTGCTGTGACTTAAATGCAGACCTTGAGCCAAAAACTCATCACCAAACACCAATGATTTGTACAAACATTTGGACAAAAGTATTGGGACACCCCCTTCTTTAGAACAGAAAAATGCACTTCCAAAACTGTGGCAACAAAGATGGAAATACAATTTTTAATACCTACATGAATTATGTTTCCATCTTTGTTGCCACAGTTTTAGAAGCATCTTTTTCTGTTCTAAAGAAGGGGGTGTCCCAATATTTTTGTCCAAATGTTTGTACAAATCATTGGTGTTTGGTGATGAGTTTTTGGCTCAAGGTCTGCATTTAAGTCACAGCAGAGGTGTTCAGCTGGGATTAGGACTTGCCTTTCTGCAGACCAGTCAAGTTCTTCCACACTGACTGAATCAATCTTTTTTTTTTTAACCTTAGCATTATTGTAACAGATTGGCCAGGCTCCACCACCACCCAATCACAACGATCACTCTCACCTGAGTTCTGAGCACCTGCCACCAATCAAGCACCTCATTACCAGCCTGCATAAAATGTTGGTGAACTTTAAAAAATACGCCAATCTTTTAATAAGAAGGGGGGGGGGGTTCCAATACTTTGGGCAATATAGTGTATGTTTGGTGCGGTAGGGGGCCCAACCTCATATTCTTTCATAGGGCCCAAAATTGCTAGCAGCAACCCCTGTGCAAATGACAAGTCTCGGTTAGCCTAACGCAGTACACGTAGCAAGGTTTTTATTTTATTTTTTAGATACTATCTATATACAAACCCGATTCCAAAAAAGTTGGGACACTGTACAAATTGTGAATAAAAACAGAATGCAATGATGTGGAAGTTTCACATTTCAATATTTTATTCAGAATACAACA
>NW_015506210.1:426694-429431 GCF_001515645.1 Sinocyclocheilus grahami | reverse complement strand
AGTCTGCAAACGTCTGGGGACTGAGGAGACAAGTTGCTCAAGTTTAGGAATAGGAATGTTGTCCCATTCTTGTCTAATGCAGGCTTCTAGTTGCTCAACTGTCTTAGGTCTTCTTTGTCGCATCTTCCTCTTTATGATGCGCCAAATGTTTTCTATGGGTGAAAGATCTGGACTACAGGCTGGCCATTTCAGTAGCCATAATGTTGTAATTGATGCAGTATGTGGTCTGGCATTGTCATGTTGGAAAATGCAAGGTCTTCCCTGAAAGACACGATGTCTGGATGGGAGTATATGTTGTTCTAGAACTTGGATATACCTTTCAGCATTGATGGTGCCTTTCCAGATGTGTAAGCTGCCCATGCCCTCATGCAACCCCATACCATCAGAGATGCAGGCTTTTGAACTGAGTGCTGATAACAACTTGGGTTGTCCTTGTCCTCTTTAGTCCGGATGACATGGCGTCCCAGTTTTCCAAAAAGAACTTCAAATTTTGATTCGTCTGACCACAGAACAGATTTCCACTTTGCCACAGTCCATTTTAAATGAGCCTTGGCCCAGAGAAAACACCTGCGCTTCTGGATCATGTTTAGATATAGCTTCTTTTTTGACCTATAGAGTTTTAGCCGGCAACGGCGAATGGCACAGTGGATTGTGTTCACCGACAATGTTTTCTGGAAGTATTCCTGAGCCCATGTTGTGATTTCCATTACAGTAGCATTCCTGAATTTATGCAGTGTTGGTTGTGTTTATATATATATATATATATATATATAATTACATTTTACATTTTGACATTTAGCAGACGCTTGGAATGGAAGCAATCAAAATCAACAAAAGAGCAATGATATGCAAGTGCTATAACAAGTCTCAGTTAGCTTAATGCAAACGTTTAAGGTTTTTGCATTTGACATTGAGAGCATAGGTCATAATTTAGAGATATTTTTAAGATGGAAAAATGCATTGCAGACGATTGACAGAAAAATGCAGATGATTGACTGATTGCACCGACACTATTGGAAGAGAGCTGAACTGGATGGTGACATCACTGAATCATAAATGAACTGACTTTAGCTGGAAAAATGACTCTTTGTTATTGTCTTCTTGCATTATTGACAAACTATTTTCCTGTTTGACTCTATACAATACTGGCTGTGTCAAAGCAGCTTTACAAAGCGGTATACAAATAAAGGTGACTTGACATGACTGTTTTATGGTTGTAGGGCAAATTTAATGATACCTGGCTGAATAATAATTACATTTTGCTCACAGGAAAGGACCGATAACATTTCTTTTACATTATGATGTTATTGATGTATATGATTTTATTAATGTATTTGACTGATTTTAGGATCTTCTTTTTCTCAAAAATGATATTGTTTTTGTGTAATACAGTAAAGAAAATACCATATTACAATAATGAGAATAAGTATTGATGATTATGGGAATTACAAAAATGTTCAGATGCATTACAGGAAACTTTAGAAGGGAAATTGTCATGAAACAGAAAAAATGGTCTTGGGGTAGACTTCAGTTTCCTTTCAAAGTGGAACTTCAACACTTCTCCATGGTGTTGACGGTATGAAAACGCTTCTCTGTGACCGGTGTCTGAAGCACGAAAAGACACCGGCCTTAATTAGCTGACATGAGGTCAGGTGATGTAGCATGCTGCATCAACAAGACCATAAAAGGCCACGGAATCCCTGGCTTCTTTGTCTTCAGGAAGCTTAATGTCTGTTTGTATTTGTGTGAATCATTGTGATTTCATTCCATCGTATTGTTTGTCTGTTTCACTCTGTGTTTTAGACTGTATGGCCAGCAGAAATGCTAAGTTTAGGAGTTGTACATCAGCTCCCACCTGACTGCCTTCTTGAGGGATGGAATTGCTGTCAGGCTGCAATTTTGTGTCTCTGGTCCCATGCAAACAGATCCCAAGTTGTTTGCATACAGTGATACAAAACCGCATATTCTGATGTTTCCATTTAAAGTAATAGAAGCACACACTCGGTATGTCCTCCAGACTTTGTAAAAACTTGTCATTGATTTACTGACTACATTTGTCTGAGGAGTTAAATGTTGAATATGCATTTGGCTCTGAGAAGCTAAATGTTAAAAATGCATTTAGCTCTGAGAAGTTAGATATGGAGCATTACTCTGGGCCACATAGATATTGCTCTCCATGCCACCAAGCAGATGGTTTGCAACTATCAGCTGTCCCATTAACTGATATGGTCGTGGTGGAGCAGCATCTGTGATTAAAATATGACAGAGATTATGAAGGTGATAATATCAGATAGGTCTGTTTCGCTAAATCCATCACATTTGTGTTTGGGAAGCAAACGTCTCTAGCTGGATTTCTGTCCAGTCTCTGCTCAGTGCTGCCCCTCCCCACTTTTGCAACAGGAAGTTCTTACAGGTTTGCTTTCGGGGTCAATGCACACCAGTGTTGACTTCTTGGGTTCTGACAGAGGCTGCTGTTGGGTCTCATGGCAGCAGCAGCCATTGTAATCCGATTCTATTGGTGACTTCAACATCCACCTTGAAGCCACATGCTACTGACTTCCACTCTCTCCTGCCCTCTTTCAACCTTCGGCGGCTTAACCCCACTGGTACCCATAAATCAGGTAACCAGCTCGACTTCATCTTTACATGCAATTGTATCACATATAACATCTTGGTCAAACCCTTTCATGTGTCGGATCATTTCATTATTACTTTTAATCTACATCTACCTTCTTCT
>NW_015506210.1:425042-425388 GCF_001515645.1 Sinocyclocheilus grahami | reverse complement strand
GAAGCTAAGATTTAAGAAGCTGTGCCATTTTACAAAGATAAGCTGGTTTGGAGGAATCATATTGTTATGTTTTCACTATCATAACATATGGAATACACTCTTGAATGCACTATGATAAATAACACAGCCACACGCGGGGGTACTTAACTTCTTCATTTGCTTTATTTAAGGGAACACAACTACTAATAATTACTAAGTGGTGGTGCCACCTACAGGCACTATGGAGAATGACAGTCTCCCATACATAACATCTCCTCCCCTTTTAAATCAAGAAACAAACGACAAGGTATTTTCAAACCCACAAACATTACGCATTTATTTATTCTACTCTAGAGGTAGAGGGTAG
>NW_015506210.1:415505-424701 GCF_001515645.1 Sinocyclocheilus grahami | reverse complement strand
CAATCTGCGCATAATTCTGTTCTGCCTTGCTAAGTGTGCGCGATGTAAAAGCTATTGGTTTTTCTTCACCACTGGGTAACATATGGGAAATGACGGCACCAATGCCATAAGGCGATGCGTCACATGCAAGCCGAATTGCGTTCTGTGGGTCGTAATGTGTCAAGACATTTTGTGACACTAATTGTTCCTTTGCCTTTTTGAATGCAGCCTCGCACTCTGCAGACCACTGCCAACGTTTCCCTTTACACAGCAGGGCATTCAAAGGATTCGCTATAGTCGCCAAATTGGGTATGAATCTCCTGTAATAGTTTAACAGGCCAAGAAATGATCTCAGCTGTGTGATGTTTGATGGGGTTGGAGCATTGATAATTGCATTTACTTTTTCAGGTGACTTGTGCAAACCTTCAGCGTCAATTATGTGACCCAAGTATTCCAATGAGTCCTTGAAGAAGTCACATTTCCCTTTTTCAACATGCAAGCCAAAATCCTCCAGGCGTCCAAGGACTGCCTCCAGGTTTTCCAGGTGTTCAGCTTCAGTCCGCCTGGTAACAAGAATGTCATCCAGGTAGCAATGGACATTGGGAAGACCTAGTAATACTTGGTCCATAGCTCTCTGGAATATAGCTGGGGCTGAAGCGATCCCGAACGGAAGGCGCTTATACTGGAATAGCCCTTTCTGTGTGGAAATTGTGAGGAACTTCGTGGACTCCTCCTCAACCCTCATTTGGAGGTAAGCATGTGACAAGTCCAGTTTGCTGAAACATTGTCCTCCCGCTAATGAAGCGAACAGGTCCTCGATACGTGGTAACGGATAGTGTTCAATGTGAAGGACAGGGTTTATCGTCACCTTAAAGTCACCACAGATGCGCACTGCCCCGTTTTTCTTTACTACCGGGACTATTGGGGTAGCCCATTCGCTGTATTGTACCGGTAACAATACTCCCCTTTCAGTGAGACGGTTCAGCTCTGCTTCAACTTTCGGATGCAGAGCATATGGAACTACTCTGGGCTGAAAAAATTTGGGTTTGTGTATAGGTTTCAATATTATTTTAGCTTTAATGCTCTTAATTTCCCACAAACAGGGAGATTCTCTACCTGTCCGAGGTAGAACAGCTCTACAGCATCCTTTTTCTCTTTGTGTTCCACTTGTAATGGCAGACGGGAAAGACCATCAGCATTTGCGTGATGTTCAGCTCTTTTGTACTCGATGGTGTAGTTGTGCGCAGACAAAAGTAATGCCCACCTTTGCATACGTGCCATCATAGATGGAATTCCATTTTGTGGTCTAAAGATCGTAGTAAGGGGGCGGTGATCTGTAAAAAGCGTGAACTTTCGTCCATAGAGATACTGATGGAATTTCCTGACCCCGAACACAATTGCCAGAGCCTCACGCTCAATCTGCGCATAATTCTGTTCTGCCTTGCTAAGTGTGCGCGATGTAAAAGCTATTGGTTTTTCTTCACCACTGGGTAACATATGGGAAATGACGGCACCAATGCCATAAGGCGATGCGTCACATGCAAGCCGAATTGCGTTCTGTGGGTCGTAATGTGTCAAGACATTTTGTGACACTAATTGTTCCTTTGCCTTTTTGAATGCAGCCTCGCACTCTGCAGACCACTGCCAACGTTTCCCTTTACACAGCAGGGCATTCAAAGGATTCGCTATAGTCGCCAAATTGGGTATGAATCTCCTGTAATAGTTTAACAGGCCAAGAAATGATCTCAGCTGTGTGATGTTTGATGGGGTTGGAGCATTGATAATTGCATTTACTTTTTCAGGTGACTTGTGCAAACCTTCAGCGTCAATTATGTGACCCAAGTATTCCAATGAGTCCTTGAAGAAGTCACATTTCCCTTTTTCAACACGCAAACCAAACTCCTCCAGGCGTCCAAGGACTGCATCCAGGTTTTCCAGGTGTTCAGCTTCAGTCCGCCCGGTAACAAGAATGTCATCCAGGTAGCAATGGACATTGGGAAGACCTAGTAATACTTGGTCCATAGCTCTCTGGAATATGGCTGGGGCCGAAGCGATCCCGAACGGAAGGCGCTTATACTGGAATAGCCCTTTCTGTGTGGAAATTGTGAGGAACTTCGTGGACTCCTCCTCAACCCTCATTTGGAGGTAAGCATGTGACAAGTCTGAAACATTGAAACATTGTCCTCCCGCTAATGAAGCGAACAGGTCCTCGATACGTGGTAACGGATAGTGTTCAATGTGGGTTTATCGTTTTATCGTCACCTTAAAGTCACCACAGATGCGCACTGCCCCGTTTTTCTTTACTACCGGGACTATTGGGGTAGCCCATTCGCTGTATTGTACCGGTAACAATACTCCCCTTTCAGTGAGACGGTTCAGCTCTGCTTCAACTTTCGGATGCAGAGCATATGGAACTACTCTGGGCTGAAAAAATTTGGGTTTGTGTATAGGTTTCAATGTTATTTTAGCTTTAATGCTCTTAATTTCCCACAATTGTTTAGAGAAAACAGCAGCATGTTTCTGTAGAACAGCTTCAAGCGTCTTCAATTTGAGTGTTTTTATTTCTTTCCAGTTCAGTTTAATCTGACGCAGCCATTCTCTGCCATAGAGTGGTGGATAATCCCCATGCACGACATACAATGGTAGAACAGCTGTCTGTTTGCCCATTTTTACCTCAATTACACCTTCAGGGCGCAATGCTTGTCCTGTATATGTTCGAAGAACAATGTCAGTTGAGCATAAGGGCAGGTATTTCAGTATTCTGTCATAAGTCTCTGTTGAAATCAAAGACACTGCTGCGCCCGTGTCCAATTCCATTTCAAGTGGCATTCCTTCAAGAACAAGCAGTGATGGTTTCACAATGATACTGGACTTTTCTCCTTGCTGTGACAGTTTATACAGGGCTAAATCAGAGTCTGTTTCATCATCACTGGATGCTACCTCAGCATCAAGGTGGTGTACACTTCCTTTCTTGACATAGCCTTTCTGCTTAGTTTCTCTAGTTGGCCGTGCAGCTTTTGCTTGGTTTCCACTCTTTGTTTTTCTGTCATTGTTACTCTTCCTGCAAACGCGACTGATATGGCCCTTTTTTCACATGTATTACAATATTTGTCCTTAAACCAACAGTCATCATCATTATGGTTGTCCTTTCCACATTGTTTGCATTTGTTGTTTGACATCTTAATCTTTTGATGCTGCCTCAGCATCAAGGTGGTGTACACTTCCTTTCTTGACATAGCCTTTCTGCTTAATTTCTCTCGTTGGCCGTGCAGCTATTGCTTGGTTTCCACTCTTTGTTTTTCTGTCATTGTTACTCTTCCTGCAAACGCGACTGATATGGCCCTTTTTTTCACATGTATTACAATATTTGTCCTTAAACCAACAGTCATCATCATTATGGTTGTCCTTTCCACATTGTTTGCATTTGTTGTTTGACATCTTAATCTTTTATAAAGACAGTGCATTTACCGTCAGTGATCCGCTGAGTTGGTGCGCTTCGCGTGACGCTGTTTCCATGGAGACCGCCAGCTCCACTGCTCTTTGAAACATCAGCATAGTTTCAGTCAACAAGCGCTTTTGTATAGCCTTAAACTTCAAGCCACACACAAATCTATCGCGAAGTGCATCATCCAAATGTCCCCCAAATTCACAGTGTTCTGATAGTCCTCTAAGCACTGCAACATACTGTGTCACCGACTCGCTCTCCTCCTGATTCCACCAATGGAAACGAAAACGTTCCGCGATGATCAGGGGCTTCGGAGAAAAATGTTGCTGTAACGTGTCTGTGATGTGCTTAAAGCTCTTCTCTCTCGGTTTATCCGGCGCAATCAGACTTCGGAGTAATCCATATGTTTTTCCTCCGAACACGCTGAGTAGCACAGGCACTTTCTTTTCGGCATCAATGCTGTTAGCTTCTACAAAGTGCTCAAATCTTTCAATATAGGTGGTCTATGGTTCAACGCTTTCATCAAAAGCTTCCATATAGTAACAGCCATTCTATATAACCTAGCTCACTTTAGCTCCGCAGAGAAAATAAAATAAAAGTTCAAGTGCGCCTAACTACTCACGATTCACTGTGGTAGCTTCCTGGAAAATTAATCCCATCCTCATCGCCAACTATGCTATGTTTTCACTATCATAACATATGTTTTCAACCAAGTGTCTCTCTTCCACTCACAGAACGAGCAGCTGGACAATAACCAATCCTCTAAGCGCCAAAGTTGCAAAATTGCGACAAGACGTCATACTTAATAAAATAGGCTGTAGATCCTAATATGGTGTAATATCTCATTTGTGTTCCCTACCACTAGATGGAAGACATGTAGTACTTCGATTCTAGACCAAAATGACATTATGTTCCTATTCAAAGTGTTCGAGGAAATAGCAGAGCAAGTGAGCTATCGTGTCATTGATGCGGAAGCAGTTCAGTTCAGAGCGTCTAAGCTTCCTGGAAAATTAATCCCATCCTCATCGCCAACTATGCTATGTTTTCACTATCATAACATATGGAATACACTCTTGAATGCACTACGATAAATAACACAGCCACACGTGGGGGTACTTAACTTCTTCATTTGCTTTATTTAAGGGAACACAACTACTAATAATTACTAAGTGGTGGTGCCACCTACAGGCACTATGGAAAATGACAGTCTCCCATACATAACACATATACATATACTACATGTATGAATGTGTGTGTGTATATCAGTCTGGCGAGTAAACTAAAAAATGTACTAGCCAACGGCGATTATATTGCCAAGGTGTGCGTAGAGGGTTGACACATCATCAACACATCTCTTCTCACAGGCATTTTTCCCACCGCATTCAAAGCAGGCTCGGGTAACCCCACTGCTTCAAAGTAAGCAGACTTTTATGACACTTCACTTGTTGAAAGCAACAGGCCCATGTCTCTCCTCCCTTTCATAGCAAAATCACTTGAATGCATTGTTTTCAACCAAGTGTCTCCCTTCCACTCACAGAACGAGCAGCTGGACAATAACCAATCTGGTTTAAAAAGTGGCCATTCAACTGAAACCACATTGCTGTTAGTCACTGAAGTGCTATGGAGTGCAAGAGCTGAGTCCAAATTTTCAGTTCTCATTCTGCTAGATCCATCTGCTGCATTCAACACTGTTAATCATCGAATCCTTCTGTCCACCCTCTCATCGCTGGGCATCCCTGGAACTGCAGTCCACTGGTCTGAGTCTTACCTCACAGGTAGGTCCTTCAGGGTGTCTTGGGAAGGAGAGGTATCCAAATCACATCAACTGGTCCTTGGCGTTCCTCAAGGATCAATTATTGGGCCCCTCCTTTTCTCTATATACACTACATCACTGGGACCCATCATTCAGGCACATGGTTTCTCCTATTATTGAAATGCTGATGACATGCAGCTCTACCTCTCATTTCAACCAGATGATCCAATGGTACCTACTCAGATCTCACACTTTCTGATGGACAACTCGGCATGGATGAAAGAACATCACCTGCAGCTCAACCTAGCAAAGACTGAACTTCTCATCTTCCCAGACACCCCATCAGTACAGCACCAGTTTACCCGCCAACTGGGATCCTCAAAGATAATCTCATCGAGTTCAGCCAGGAAACTTGGGGCAATCCTTGATGATCAGCTGACCTTTAAAGATCACATTGCAAAAACAGCATGATCATACAGGTTTGCACTACACAACATCAGGAAGATCAGACCCTTCCTAACAGAGCATGCAACACAGCTTCTCTAGGCTGGACTAATGCAATGCTCTTCTAGCTGGACTTCCAACATGTGCAGTCAGACCTCTGCAAATGATTCAGAATGCAGCAGCACATCTTGTTTTTAACGAGCCCAAGAGAACCCATGTCACACCGCTTCTCATCTCTCTGCACTGGAAGAGAACAGCTGAATCCCTCAAAGTATTTAAGAAACAACTGAAAACTCATCTTTTCTTTAAACATCTAACTGCCTCCTCATAATAATAATTTTTAAACAATTCTATGGCTTCACAATTTCTCTTCTCTTATTATCCTCCTGTCCTAGCTTTTTACTATTTTGAACGATGACTGAATCCTTGTATACCGGGCACTTGTGTTTATTGCCATCTTATGATAAATAGCTTGTTGTATTCCTCAACTGTAAGTTGCTTTGGATAAAAGCAAATGAATAAATGTTAATGTATTGGGTCTAGTGCATATGAGGTCAATTCAGTTCTGACACAAGAGCAGAGGTCCTCATCGTCTGAACAACCAACAGTCCACGCTGCATTCTCCCTGAGGTTCTCAGATCTACTGTCTCTCCTCGACGGCACTCCCTGGGAGATTATCTTCAAGAGAGACCTTCTGTCTCAAGTGCAGGGGTCAATCTGTCACCCTCGGCCAGAGATCTGGAAGCTTTTCTTCCAGGCCACGAGGAACACTAACTCATTGATTCCAATCATTCAACTGAGATTGTTTTGAGACTATTCTGAGTTCCAGAGCTCCCTCCATGGGGAAACTGTATGCCCTCAAATGGCTTCTCTTTGCATCATAGTGTGATTAATGCCACTTGAACCCAGTCCACTGCCGAGTGGGTACAGTGCTGGAGTTCATGCAGGAGCACCTTTCAGCTGGGCTATCCCCTGCCACACATAGTGTGTATGACTTAGATCATGGGGTTGCAGGTGGAGTTGGCGGAAGAGCTTGAGATGGGTGTACCCTTTTCTCTTTGCTTGCTCTGTGAATTTTTCTGATCCTAACAAGGATCCAATGCTCAGGATCTGGCTCCAACGGATTAGATTTGATCATGCCTGATGCAGTTATCCACCCTGCGACCACTCATTCAGTAATACATCAGGCTTTCTTTCCTCCGCCGCATGAATCCCCGAAGCATGAAAGGCTTCATCTATTATGTCCAATCCGGGCTTTTAGGATATTAGGGCTGCAACTAATCGATAAAATTGATAATAATAGATAATGAAATTTGTTGTCAACGAATGCCGTTATTGATTAGTTGGGTCGCTCACGTTACGGGGGAGCATGAGGGCAAGATAACACAGCCGCATATGACATGGCAGAGAGTACAGATCAACCGGCAGCAGGAAAAAGTGTGCGTACCAAGTCATCCAAGGCATGGGAGCATTTTATATTAAATGCAACAAAGAAGAGTGCAATCTGCAAGTTATGCAAAGCTGAGCTTGTGTGTAATGGTGTAACACACTGGTGTAACGGATGAAGGCGAAACATTAGCATGGTAAGCAAAAACTGTGTATCCTCATCATGTGAAAATGGTATAGTTTAATTAATTGCTATTGTTTGCTAACTTCGGGACAGTCACACTGGATCTTTTCTGTCATGACTCGTGAGCATCAGGTTGCACAATCACTTCACTCACAACATAGCGATGGATTAAATGGTGCTACCATAGAATACCTTAAATTAAAATCATGCGAACAGAGTCAAACACTAAATCTAAAAGCAACAAATAACAGCAGCAGTAAAATATAAAACATTTTAGTCACTGTTGGGGTTTTCAGCGAATGTTTATGCATTTGTTCACCAATGCATATTGTTAGCTTGCTGCATTTCTCCCTTCCGTTCTCTTTTTATAGCATTTGTCTACTACAACAGTTAACTTATCTGTTTTCAAACATGATTTACTTCGCTTTACTATGTTCACTTGTTTTCAATGTTTATATTTAATTTATGCATCTAATTTAATTATACAAAAAAACAATTATATATATGTGAACCCTTTTGAATTGTCTGTATTTCTGCATAAATATAACCCAAAAAATCATCAGATTTTCATGCAAGTGCTGAAAAAGAACCAAATCAAACAAATGAGAAGAAAATATATACTTTGTCATTTATTTATTCAGGAAAATGATCCAACATTACATATCTGTTAGCGGCAAAAGTATGTGAAGCTCTAGGATTAGCTGTTAATCCTCTAAGCGCCAAAGTTGCAAAATTGCGACAAGACGTCATACTTAATAAAATAGGCTGTAGATCCTAATATGGTGTAATATCTCATTTGTGTTCCCTACCACTAGATGGAAGACATGTAGTACTTCGATTCTAGACCAAAATGACGTTATGTTCCTATTCAAAGTGTTCGAGGAAATAGCAGAGCAAGTGAGCTATCGTGTCATTGATGCGGAAGCAGTTCAGTTCAGAGCGTCTAAGTAAATTGTGAGATTTGTGAGAGAAAATCGCCAAATGGCTAATAAAAAGTTGTACCGTGAGGATGTGTTGCAAATGTTATTCGCTGATTCTGACTCTGAAGGGGAATATTTGCCTTTTGGAAATGACGATCGTCATCTAATGATCGCGCTTCTCCCAGTACATCTTTGCAGCGCAATGGCCACCGTGCAAGGTGAGAGTGTTCACGAAGCACAAACAAGTGATCATTTCGACCCTTTGCCCAACGGGAATGGGGGTGGCGGGGTAAACGTGGTCGTAGTGTCCATAGGAGAGCTGTTGCTAGAGGTGGAGGCAGCAGGGGTAGGAGAAATAGGGCTAGAAGTAGCACTAGCTGCCCCAAAGTGGTGGGAGTGGCCGCGGTACATGTGGCCGTGCTGTGCGTGGGAGAGCCGGGAGACGTGGTAGAGGCAGCAGGGGTGATCTGGATCTAAATAGGGCTGGAAATAGCGATGACAATGGTGGTTGGGTTTATTTGAGAAATGAAGTGTATCAGGACTGGATCAAACACTTTGATGAGCCTGTTGGTAATTTAGTACTTTCTCCTGTTTTATTGTTGGTTTCCTCTTTTCTGATCATTTGGAATGAGGATAAAAAGACAAAAAAAAACATGCAAATAAGTTCAAACATCCATTCAATATCTATTATTTCCTGAATATTATGAAATTCAAGACTCTGATGACGTCATGATACGCAAATTAGACGAGTATATTTACACCCCACATAAACTTTCGGTCATGCCCAACATTTTTCTAATTTACAGTAGATCTCTATCTTCAAGCCCATTTTAAGCCACAAGCTTTTGAAATCTTGATGTCAAAATCTAGCATTTTTCCCCAAAAATCCCTGGCACCTAAAGGGTTCATTTGAAGGTGAAATTAAAGTCCATCTGTTCAGAGGTGTTTTCAATCAGTGAGACTATCAGGTGTCAGTGTGAGCCCTGTTTTACTTAAAGAACAGGGATCTTTGAAAGTGTAGCGTCTGGACCAATCAAACACACAATATATATTTTGTTAGCTATATTTAACAAATACTCTGTAAC
>NW_015506210.1:379466-415137 GCF_001515645.1 Sinocyclocheilus grahami | reverse complement strand
AAAAAAAACATGCAAATAAGTTCAAACATCAATTCAATATCTACTATTTTCCTGAATATTATGAAATTCAAGCTGGCCGCCCCCTAATGATGTCATAATATGCAAATTAGACGAGTATATTTACACCCCACATAAACTTTCAGTCATGCCCAACATTTTTGTAATTTACAGTAGATCTCTATCTTTAAGCCCTTTTAAGCCACAAGCTTTTGAAATCTTGATGTCAAAATCTAGCATTTTTCCCCAAAAATCCCTGGCACCTAAAGGGTTCATTTGAAGGTGAAATTAAAGTCCATCTGTTCAGAGGTGTTTTCAATCAGTGAGACTATCAGGTGTCAGTGTGAGCCCTGTTTTACTTAAAGAACAGGGATCTTTGAAAGTGTAGCGTCTGGACCAATCAAACACACAATATATATTTTGTTAGCTATATTTAACAAATTCTCTGTAACACCCCTCAGTAAACAAGCCATATGAGGACCAATGGACCCTTCCCCCCGAAATGCGTAACACCCCAGGAAGCCGAACAGGCCTCTGGTTACCATGGCAACCCTGAAACCAGATACATTTACGACCTAATGGCATGTTGGGAAACACCTTTCTCACTACAATTTCCATAGGAAATCCACAGTACACAGTAAAAATTGACCCATCTCTAAAGAGTTTGGACTCCACCAATCCACGGTCAGACAGATTGTGTAGAAATGGAGGAAATTCAAGACCACTGTTACCCTCCCCAGGAGTGATTGACCAACAAAGAACACTCAAAATCCAAGGCGTGTAAAAGTCCATTAGGTTTAAAGGACTGCAGGCTAACTTCTAAGCAACTAAAGACCTTTCTCACATTGGCTAATGTTAATGTTTATGAGCTATCATCAGGAGAACACTGAACAACCATGGTGTCCATGGTAGAGTCGCAAGAAGAAAGCCACTGCTCTCCAAAAAGAACATTACTGTCCATCTGCAGTTTGCTAAAGATCATGTGGACAAGCCAGAGGGAATACAGGAATACTGCAGAAATGTTTTCTGGATGGATGAGACCAAAATAGAACATTTTGGTTTAAATGAGCAGCGTTATGTTTGGAGAAAGAAAACACTGCATTCCAGCATAAGAACCATATCCCATCTGCGAAACACAGTGGTGGTAGTAACATGGTTTTGGCCTGTTTTTTTGCATCTGGTCCAGGATGGCTTGCCATCATTGATGGAACAAAGAATTCTGAATTATACCAGCAAATTCTGAAGGAAAATGTCAGGGCATCTGTCCTAGAACTGAATCTCAAGAGAAAGTGGGTAATGCAGCAAGACAACGACCCCAAGCACACAAGTTGTTCTACTAAAGAATGGTTAAAGAAGAACAAAGTTAATGTTTTGGAATGACTGAGTCAAATTCCAGACCTTAATCCAACTGAAATGTTGTGGAAGGAGCTGAAGCAGCAGTTCACAGGAGGAAACCCATCAACATCACAGAGTTGAAGCTGTTCTGTACTGAGGAATGGGCTACAATTCCTACAAGCCTTTGTGCAGGACTGATCAGCAGTTACAATAAACATTACCTGCAGTTATTGCTGCAAAAGGGGGTCACACCAGATACTGAAAGCAAAGATTCACATACTTTTGCCACTCACAAATATTTAACACCGGATCATTTTTCTCAATAAATAAATGACCAAGTATATATTTTTGTTTCCTTTGTTTGATTGGATTCTCTTTGTCTGCTTTTAGGATTTGTGTGAAAATCTAATTATGTTTTGGGTCATATTTATGCAGAAAAATAGAACATTCTAAAGGGTTCACAAACTTTCAAGCAGCACTGTATATATATATATATATATATATATATATAGATGCTTATATGATTTTATTATTTGATTATTTTTTATGCATGGTTGTCAACTTGACATCTGCAATTATCATTAAAAGACAATACAAATGTTGATTTGCACAAATGGCTTCACCTTGCATACTCATATTCAGTTATTTTTCTCTATAGAAACTCTGCATGAGTTAATTTGTTCAAAGGAGATATCCCCCACGCACTCCTCAACAAGCAACCATTATAACAGATGCCATCCTCCTGAGTATGTTGGTAACTGACATGTGGCCAATGTTAATGGTGGAAGATGAAGGATTAAAAAAAAAAAATTGCATCCTCAACCCGGGATACATTCTTCCCTCAAGGACCCACTTCACAAAATTGATGGAGAAGAAGTACCAGGGGGAATTTGAAAAAGTGAAGTCTGCTATAAACCACCAACAGCAGAATGGCTTTATGGACAAGTGTTGCCACTGAAGCATACCTTGACATTACATGCCATTACATTTGGAATGACTAGAAAATTATGTCTGTCTGCCTTACCACCATGCCACTCGAAGACAGACATACCTGACAATGGCGCGAATATTGTGGCTGCTGCAAAATTACTGGAGAAGAAACACAGGTGGACCCGTATACGCTGCACTGGCCGCGTATAAAAACACTGAATATTTAACACCGGATCATTTTTCTCAATAAATAAATGACCAAGTATATATTTTTGTTTCCTTTGTTTGATTGGATTCTCTTTGTCTGCTTTTAGGATTTGTGTGAAAATCTAATTATGTTTTGGGTCATATTTATGCAGAAAAATAGAACATTCTAAAGGGTTCACAAACTTTCAAGCAGCACTGTATATATATATATATATATATATATATATAGATGCTTATATGATTTTATTATTTGATTATTTTTTATGCATGGTTGTCAACTTGACATCTGCAATTATCATTAAAAGACAATACAAATGTTGATTTGCACAAATGGCTTCACCTTGCATACTCATATTCAGTTATTTTTCTCTATAGAAACTCTGCATGAGTTAATTTGTTCAAAGGAGATATCCCCCACGCACTCCTCAACAAGCAACCATTATAACAGATGCCATCCTCCTGAGTATGTTGGTAACTGACATGTGGCCAATGTTAATGGTGGAAGATGAAGGATTAAAAAAAAAAAATTGCATCCTCAACCCGGGATACATTCTTCCCTCAAGGACCCACTTCACAAAATTGATGGAGAAGAAGTACCAGGGGGAATTTGAAAAAGTGAAGTCTGCTATAAACCACCAACAGCAGAATGGCTTTATGGACAAGTGTTGCCACTGAAGCATACCTTGACATTACATGCCATTACATTTGGAATGACTAGAAAATTATGTCTGTCTGCCTTACCACCATGCCACTCGAAGACAGACATACCTGACAATGGCGCGAATATTGTGGCTGCTGCAAAATTACTGGAGAAGAAACACAGGTGGACCCGTATACGCTGCACTGGCCGCGTATAAAAACACTGATTTAAAGAACACAGGCATTGAAAGAGCTGTTGGAGCTGCAAGATATCTTGTGGAGCACCTGCAGTAAGCTCAAAGAAAAACAGAAACAAATGGGCACACCTGAGCACCAGCTTGTTGTTGACGTAAGTAACAGATTGAACCGTATGTTCTATATGATTAACAGACTGATTGAGCAGAGGTGGCCTTTAACTGCTACTCTGTCTGACCCATCCATCACTCACAGAGGCAAATGCTATCTTGATTTGAAACCAGACCAGTGGAGTCTTCTTAACGAACTTTCCATTGCTCTTAAGCTTTCTGAATGTGTAACTGTTTTTATGAGCGGGCAGGAATATGTAACAGTCTCCTTGTTTCACTTGTGAAAGGGCTGTCGAAGTCCACTGAAGGTGCTGCCTTTGATTCAGCTCCAATTAAGTCCTACCAAGCCACAGCAGCTGAGCAACTTCAAAAACAGATGGAAACAACTCTTTGAACAGGTAGATAATCCTGTGATTCTCTCTTCTGCTCTGGACCCAGTTTTCAGAAGACTGAGACTTCTGTCACCTAAGAAAAGTATAACTGTGCAGGCTAAAGCTCAAACTGAAGCACTTGCAGCAAGAAAGGAGATGGAACAGCAGCAAACAACCACCTCAGCCATAAGAACAGAAGCTAAACCTTCAACATCTTTGCTTGACTCACTCCTTGAGTCTGGAGGCAGCAGTGAGGAAGAGAGCAGAGAGGAGAAAGCTGAGGACCACCTCAAAACTCAAATAAGAAATGAAGTCCTGGCTTACTTTGTTGAGAGGCCCCTAGCCAAGGAAGAAAATCCTTTGGATTGGTGGGGAGATAATAACGATAAATACCCCACCTTGGCCCAAATTAGCTGAATCCCACTTGTGTATCCAGGCACCTCAATGCCATCAGAGCGTCTGTTCTCTGCTGCAGGTTACATAGCTTGCAAAAAAGGAGCTAGCTTCAACCCAGAGCATGTAGCCATGCTGACATTTTTGCATTCCAATTCTAAATTTTGGAAAAGTGAATAAGAAACATGTTTGTATGAACAACTTTGAAGAGTGAGTTTTCCTGTTCTTCTGCATTCTACCTCTGTATCAAACAGTAACATTCATTGTTTGTTTATTATTTATAACAGTTTATTATTTATAATGGGAATTTTATACGAGTACCACTCAATGCTTGTTTTGTTTTGTTTATTTATATTTTGGATATTTAAAAAAAGTTTTACTGTTCAAAAACTGGACAAACGTTTGTGTTTTATTTAAGGTTTAAAATGACCAAATTAAAGATAGTTAAACTCAATATGTGGCTTTTGCATTTTTTTAAAGTACACTTTTATGCATAAATACCCTGATTTAGGGTTTTATATTGTTATAATAAGCAAAACATCTAATTACAATAAAATTTGTTTTATCTGATTAATCGAAAAAATTATATTAATAATAATCGCCAGATTAATCGATTATCAAAATAATCGTTAGTTGCAGCCCTATAGGGGCTATATGTATAGTATATACATCTACTGCCCTATAGGGGCGGTAGATGTATATACTATACATCTACCGCTCATTCCAGTGGCGTAAATCCTCCTAACCTTTGGTCTGCTTTGGTGATCGTAACAGAGGTAAAGCGTTCTCCAAGCAGCGCCTTGTGATGAGCAAAATGACTTTGCCTCTAGTTGTCAGGGCCCACTCCACTCGGGTTGTAGCATCTTCCAAGGCACTATCTAAGGGTGTGCCATTACAAGATCTTTGTGCTGTGGCAGGCTGGTCCTCTCTGCACACATTCATTAGACTTTAATGTCTAGACATGGTTTCATCCCTAGCTAGGAGTGTTGATCCAGTCCTTTCTGCCTTCTCTCTCTCTCACACACACACACACACACACACACACACACACATACACCTAATCATATTTTCTATCCCCTAACCTCATAGAAAACTTTTGTCAATTTCAATAAAACATGTTTTTAGCCTTTCAAATTCCGACTCCGCAGTGTCCTCATAAACCATGTTGACATCATAATTCCAATATAATTATAAACAATTTCCATCATAAAGCATGCATACAAGTAATCATACAATCTTATTGCAAAACATTTCATTCTTCTCCATTGTAGTGATTGAGTCCAGTATGAGGCCAGAGATTATTCTAACATGTTTTAGGTATAAATGTCTACTATAAATATCATGAAGACTTAATTATAGTTGAATCAAAGTTGATACAACTATATCAGTGTGTCACAACAGTACTATTATAATTTATAACAGATGTAAAAGAAAAAAATGGTTACAGATGCCATTGTATTTTACAGTTGATGTTATGGTGCTTATGGTTCTCCTGATGTGTTTTCTGATTTAAAAAAATAAAACATTTTACCAGTTTTTCCACAAGTTCTACTCGATGTAGCTTATCAGACAGTAACCTGCTAAACTGTATGTCTTGCCTCATTAACTCTTAACATAGCACCGGACTGTTACCTGCATGAAACATCCTCTGTTTAAATCTAGATTAAAGACACATCTCTTTGGCCAAGCATTCAAATAATGCATCTCATAATCTTGTACTGCAGTTATATCTGATCAAATGCACATTATTATTCTTTAGTTTGGGTTAAAGAAATCAATTTTGCTTGGTTGGAACAGCAGCTACGCTAATTATGTCTCTATGTGTTTCTCTGTTTCTGCTGGGATTGGCATCCCGTGGTAACTAGGATTTACACAAGCTTCAGTCTGGATCCAGAACACCTGAGAAGAGATGATGCCAACTCCTCAGAGGACCTCAGATGATGCCAACCCTGAAACAACATACAGAACTACCACATTCTGCTATAAG
This sequence comes from Sinocyclocheilus grahami, assembly GCF_001515645.1. Lineage (NCBI taxonomy): Eukaryota > Metazoa > Chordata > Actinopteri > Cypriniformes > Cyprinidae > Sinocyclocheilus > Sinocyclocheilus grahami. The sequence goes on along the minus strand of NW_015506210.1, from coordinate 408,973 downwards.
TTTGATTGCATCATATAATAATAGCTGTTAATAGTGTTCATCGTCTGTTTTATTACGTCTTTATTTGATTTTTCCGTACATTTCTGCCATATGTACATTAACTGACAGTCACCACTGATAAACTACCACTAAATATTGTAGAAACTTAATTTGCTGTAAAGTTGCTTTGCAATGATTTGTATCGTGAAAAGCGCTGTACAAATAAACTTGAATTTAATTGAAACAGCCAGTCAAGAAGACGATGACTTCCCTTAACTCACGAAAGATCACTTTTGACTACTAAAGAAGTGCCAAATCACATTTATTTATATAACGCTTTATATAATATGGATTGTGTAACAGTCAGTTAACACAATAATAAACAGGAAAATGACTGTTAATGTTGCGATATGCGTCAATTTTCTCAGTTATACAGTGCATAATCACAGGATGCTGTGCAAAGTAGCAAATCATTGCCAATTGTAAACTATACTATCGCAGAGCTCTAAACGCTGCAGGATGCTGATCAAATTGGATATTCTTGTTGTAGGTTGGAGTTAATACATTATGAGGTGATATGATGAATTATGATAGCTGTAAGGTTATGTTCAGTTTATAACAGTTTGGTGTAGTGACAAGCAATGTTCCCTCTAATTTTTGTTCTTGCTGAGCAAAACTTTTCTCTATTGGGCAGACATTTCGGCCACCTGAGCAAACACATTCTTTATACCAGACCTGTACAGCGCGCACAGAAAAAAGTGTGTAACTTTTGACTTTACTGTGCTATTTATATTTGATTTGACCCTTGATGTAACTAAATAATGCACATTTTAGGTTACATGAGAAAACTTTTTTTGAGAAAAAATGTTTTTCTAAAGAATATCACACATTCTACTGTTCAATTCTTTATAATAATATAGTATCATATATTTTAATATAATATGAAAAAAAGGGAAAAAAATGAATGCAGATATCACTCATGAATTCCCGTTTTGAGGTAATTTATTTATTAGGTTTATAATATAACATAATATAAAAACAAACTGAAGCATTTAAAGTGAGTATAAACTAAATATATTTAAAAAAATGTGAAAGTGAATTCTTAATTCTTATATAGTTATATAAGTAGAGTTTAGAGTAGTAGAGTTTGCACACTACTACACCTGTGTGTGACTGTAAATGTCTCAGTGTTTCTCATCATCCGCTATTTCCAGCACTTAATCAAGCCATTCTTCTTTAAAACATGATGACCATTTATTTCACGTCATTGCGTTTGCATTGGCTCTCATGTTAAAGGGGTCATATGTTGCGATTTAAATTTTTCCTTTCTCTTTGGAGTGTTACAAGCTCTTGGTGCATAAAGAAGATCTGTAAAGTTGCAAAGACTAAAGTCTCAAATCCAAAGAGATATTCTTTATAAAATAGTCAGCCACGCCTACCTAAAATGGCTCGTTCTAACACGCCCCCACATGTCTACGTCACTATGTGGGAAGATTTGCATAACGCCGCCCAAATGTTCACGCAAAGAAAGAAGGCATAACTGTTATTCTCGCTGTAGTATTGTTGCTGCCGCCGCCATGTCGTGAAGATGCTGTGTGTTTCGTTGTGAAAGCGAAACTACTTTGTTTGGTCTTCCAAAAGAAGACGATATCCGCTTCGTCATGCCTAGAGCTGATCCGTGCTGCTCACTGAGGGAATACAACAACTTTGCGCTGTGGATCACCGGGTCGGCTTTCACCGTGGACGAAGCAGAGTCCAGCCCGGGGTCGTCACATGTGGTTGCCGCAAGCCCTCTGGACGCTCTAATTGTGGAATCCGCCGGCTGCGCCGTTCCCAAGCCCGCCGCCTCTGCTCACTCTAGGCCACCGTGTGTGACGCTGTGTTTCATTGTACTGGATAGCTGGCCAATCACAGCACACCTTGCTTTTCAGACCGATGAGTTTTGTAAAAATCGACGTGTTTCAGAAAGGCGGGGCATAGAGGAGAAACAATAATGTACAGTATGTGGAAAATAATGTGGTTTTTGAACCTTAAACCGCATAAACACATTTCATTACACAAAATCATTTTCTTTTTAGCAACATCATATGACCCCTTTAAGCTATTTTGTCCGCAACCAATAAAGTATTTGATTTCTACAGAGACTCATTTGGCAAACATCATTCTCTTTCTATGAAACCTGTAAACCACATTCACCGGTTCCCAACTCATTTTTGCGTCTGTCCTGTGCGTGGCATATTATTTCTCCTGTGCGGCCGCACACATGCACAGCTTAGAATCTAAGCCTTAGATGGAACAAGTCAAGTCACCTTTATTTGTATATCGCGTTATACAATACTGGTCGTGTCAAAGCAGCTTTACAGAGTCAAACAGGAAAACAGTTTGTCAATAATGCAAGAAGACAATAACAATCAGCAATCAGTCAAGCGTCCCCAACTAAGCAAGCCAAAGGCAACCGTGGCAAGGAACCAAAACTCCATCGGTGACAGAAATGGAGAAAAATCCTTGGGAGAAACCAGGCTCAGTCGGGGGACCAGTTCTCCTCTGGCCAGACAAAACCGGCATGGCGTGGTTTCATTCCAGACTGCAACTCAGGTCAGATTGTGCAGAGGACTTGTCTGGTTCCCGTGGTCTTGTGCCGATGGTCGTTGAGGTGATGAAGTCTTCACTGTCTCTGGTGCGTATCTAGTTGACATGGTCTCTGCGGACATTCAGGGCTGTAGAGGTCGTCTCTAGGTGCTGATCCACCATCTGATCTGGATACAGACTGGATCTGGTGGCTACGGTGACCTCGGAATAAGACAGAAACAGACTAATATTAGCGTAGATGCCATTCTTCTTACGATGTAGCAAGTACATCGGGTGTTATGAGAAGTGTTCCCGGTTCCGGTTGTCCTAATTAATGCAGCCTAAAAATCCTTTAACAGATTTGAATTATAGAAATGTGTTAGTGTGTTATGTGTAAGCCAGGTTAAAGAGATGGGTCTTTAATCTAGATTTAAACTGACAGAGTGTGTCTGCCTCCCGAACAATGTTAGGTAGGTTATTCCAGAGTTTGGCAGCTAAATAGGAGAAGGATCTGCCGCCCGCAGTTGATTTTGATATTCTAGGTATTATCAAAATGTGTAATGTGTGTCACTGCCATGGTTAAATGATGCATATAAATGAGGTCTAGGATTTTAATAATATCATCATATCACGCACCCCTTAGCAGTTTAACTGCAGCTATTTGAGAGTCAAGGCATTATATATATATATATATATATATATACATAATATCTTTAGTCCCTTAGTGTGCAAGCCAAAGGCAACTGTGGCCAGGAACTTGTTGGATAATGGAGAAAAAAGACCATAGTAGAAACCAGTCCTACTCACTTTCCTGCAGATTCTAATGCCTAACTTTCTAATAATCCCGAATACCTTTATTTGCTGGTTTAGGTGGGTTTAACAGGTGTTGAAACTAAACTCTGCTGGAAGGTTGCCCTTCAGGAACAGGGCCTAACACCCCTGGGCTATACAGTCAAAATATAATGTCTGTAGTAGAAATTATACATCGATTGAACTGTAAGATTAAGGAGTGAGCATCTTTGAGATCTATTGTCCATATGTATATATTGTACAGTTCATCCTCTCAGCAGCCTATTGCAGGTAAAATCTTCTGAAACGCTATGGCGGATGGCTGGATCGTTAAAGAATTAAGAAAATCCTTACTGATGTGATGTGAGGCAATATCTGTTTTGTTCCTTGTCAGTACTAAAACTGGGACGGTTTTTGTTGTTTTCTGAGGCTTTTCTCTTGAACTTACTTTAAATGGAAGGGGGCAATATTAGAGTGTTAGAGATTATATTCATAGTTCTGTCCTAACTTCAAGTTCGGAGCTTTTGGACATAGAGCATTTGTGATCAGGAATTAGTGGATTAACTCGTATAGACTGAGTGACCTTGACTAGGCTCAGCATAAGTGACAAGGTAGTGATCCCACATGCCATCACTCTGTGGAAGGACTGCTATGTTATCAACAGTATATAGCAAAACTAAATCTAGCATAAGATTATGGCGGTTCTGTCCCATTCTGTCTAAACCTAATAGAGTTGAAAACATGCTAATCTTAATCCTGTCATTTTCATATATGAATGTTGAAATCACCAACACTCAAGAGCTCTATCAACAGTAACTACTAGATCTGACCACATCAGAGAAATCAAAGAAAGCTGGTACTGTATATACTTAGGGTGTGGAATGATTGGCTGTAAAGGGCTAATGGTGTCAGAGATCGACAAGTGGGACCCAAAGTAAAAATAAAACAACTCAAATAAGGCAGTAATTATCCATCCATCTTCCTAACCGCTTGTCCTATGTAGGGTCACATTGATGCTGGAGTGTTTTGGCCCACCGGCAGGGAATCATCTTGGATGCATGTCACTTTAAATCACATATTTCCTTATTACCAATTATACATCCCCTGAAAACAATTATAGTGCAATCATTAAGATTGGTGTCATCCATAATTTGGAAAAGTTCTTGAAATAAATATACTGAATGTGCACATTTGCCTAACACGTTTATCTAAAGTGACGTACATTGGAATTTATCAGTTTGTTAATTCCTTCAGCTTATCTCTAATGATTGGAAATGTATTCCTTTACCTTCTCTGGGTATCAACAGCTCCTTTGAATCACATTCAGTCACTATTTCCCACCCTTTTAAAATCAATTTTATAGTTGTTCATCAACCCCCAGAACCACAAGGTAACTTCTTGGAAGAATTAGATGTGCTGCTCTCAACCTTTCCTGAGGATGGTACTCCCCTAGCTATGCTTGGAGACTTCAACATCCACCTAAATAAACCTCAGGCTGCAGACTTCCACAATCTGCTTGCTTCTTTTGATCTCAAGCAAGTGTTAACTGTGGCTACTCAGAAATCAGGCAACCAACTGGACCTTATTTACACACGACACTGCTCCACTGATCATGTGCTGGTTACTCCACTGCTCTAATGATTGGAAATTTAATCCTTTACCATCTCTGAGTATCAACAGCTCCTTTGAATCACATTCAGTCACTATTTCCCACCCTTTTAAAATCCATTTTATAGTTGTTCATCAACCCCCAGAACCACAAGGTAACTTCTTGGATGAATTAGATGTGCTACTCTCAACCTTTCCTGAGGATGGTACTCCCCTAGCTATGCTTGGAGACTTCAACATCCACCTAAATAAACCTCAGGCTGCAGACTTCCACAATCTGCTTGCTTCTTTTGATCTCAAGCAAGTGTTAACTGTGGCTACTCAGAAATCAGGCAACCAACTGGACCTTATTTACACACGACACTGCTCCACTGATCATGTGCTGGTTACTCCACTGCACACCTCGGATCACTTCCTCCTCACTCTTAACCTCAACATGGTTCCTGACACAACACACACCCCTCCACATGTCATCTTTCGACTCACTCTCACTGGCTATCTGCTATGGTTTCATCTTCCCTTCCTCCTCTTAAACAGTTCTCATCTCTTGATGTTAACCGTGCTCCTAGGGCCTTTCGCAGCGCGGGAACCTTTTCATAGTACCAGAACTAATTGTGGAACTACCCACTTTGCTGAAGTGCAGGCACTTGTAGCAAATGTAGCACTGCCAGTTGTCGTTGGAGATTCTTAGTCCTCCTTCCCGTTCTTTCAGTCGCTTTACCTATACGTCGACTTTCCATGTCCATTATTGTGAAACCTGCGAGACACAACAAAAACACAGCTCCGATCACAGCGTCCTCCATCCTCCTGTTGTTAATGTTGTTTTTCTTTGTTTCTGTTGTTGAACGTCGCGCACAAATGACGTCGCTGTCGACCGGCTTACGTCACTTCATAGTACACAATCTCGGTGCGAATGCAACCCTTTAAATAGTACTGGGAAATAGTTCGCGCAAAATCGTCCCAGTACTTTAGTACTGTACATTTAGTTCTGGAACTAAAGCGGTGAGAAAGGCCCTACTGATACTTTCTGCTCCACTCTTACATCTAGTTTAGACAGTGTCTGTCCCTTGTCTTCCAGGCCAGCTCGTACCACCTCTTCAGCCCCTTGGCTATCTGATGATAGACCCTAACCGTGAGTATCGTGCTAAGCTCAGAGCTGCTGAAAGGGTATGGCACAAATAAAAAAATACTACTGACCTTAATGTATATCGATCACTCCTCTCTTCGTTCTCCGCTAATGTCTCCACTGCTAAAAGCACATACTATCATAACAAAATTAACAATTCCTCTAATTCTTGCATGCTCTTTAAGACATTTACCTCCCTTCTTTGTCCTGCTCCTCCTCCCCCTCCTTCATTCAACTCTAATAGCTGACGACTTTGCCACATTCTTCATTAATACAATTAAAAACATCAGTGCACAATTTTCCACACCACAAACTGTCAAACACATCTTACCAGCAAACATACACTCGTTCACATCCTTCTCTTCACTCTCTGAAGCAGAAGTCTCTAAACTCATCCGTTTTAATCATCCTACTACTTGTCTGCTTGGTCCTATTCCATCTCAGCTCCTTCAAGCCATTTCTCCTGCAGTTGTACCTGCACTCACTCACCTCAACACATCCCTTCACACTGGTGTTTTTCCCTCAGCATTTAGACAAGCTCATATAACCCCTCTACTTACGACACCCACCCTTAACCCACCTCTTTTAGAGAAATACAGACTGGTTTCCCTTCTTCCTTTCATTGCAAAAACACTTGAACGAGCTGTGTTCAACCAAGTCTCTGCCTTTCTCACACAGAACAACCTCCTCGACAGCAACCAGTCTGGTTTCAGAAGTGGACATTCAACCGAGACTGCCTTGCTCTCAGTTGTTGAAGCCCTAAGACTGGCAAGAGCGGATTCCAAATCTTCAATACTTATCTTGTTGGATCTGTCCACTCCTTTTGACACGGTTAACCACCAGATCCTTTCACATCAGCGTGTGATTACTGTGTGTATGACAGCTATCAGTGTGAATGCGGTCTATATGAATAGAGTGTGATTATTGACTACATGGCCGGCCATCTGTATAATTACCATCTGTGTGACCGCACATCAGCGTGTGATTACTGACTGTATGATCAGTGTGAATGCTGTATGTCTAGCAATCACAGGATGTACTTGGCATACATAGTTGATTCTTTTTTTCTTATTTCTTTTTATTACTCAAAAATTATTCTTATTGTATTTTTCTAGTACTCAAATAAATCACTTATATGATGTCTAAGATTCTGTCTATTGTTTTATAATTGAAAAACTATGCAGTGGTATGTTTAATGACTAAAATATTTTGTAGAACCCTTCAATAAATTTGGTAAATATTTTTCCTCAAACGGGGGGTGGGAGTAGACAGCAGAGGTGGGGGCAAGTCACACATTTTCAAGTCTCAAGCAAGTCCAAATCACCCCTTATATCAGAAATAAAATGGACCCAAAATTTTCATCGGATATAGACACCCTATTTGGATTGTTTCTTTCACTTTGCATGACATTGTTCTTGAAAACTATTGTCATGGCTCAAAACAAGAAGCCTATTGCTGTTAATGTACATGTATCTTCCCCTGTAACTTATTGATTTCTTTGATTTTATAATAAGAACTAAATTGACAGCTATGCATTTAAGGCTATGATAGGCCTACTCTATGGCATCAAAGCCGCCAGTAAGTGGTGGCAAATCACTGCTTTATCACAGAAGCGCTCATTGAACTGATTCATTCTAAACAGTTGATTCGTTCATGAACAAGCAAGACTGGACCACTGAATCACTCAACTGGTTCCTTCAAATCCCTGGATTCCATTATGTCGCAATGATTTATAATAATAATAATTAGAGTTGTTATAAAGTCAAGTCCTGCCGAGTCATGAAGGTCAAATCAAGCAAAGTCTCAAGTCACTGGATCTCAAGTCCAAGTCAAGTCAAGTCATTTTCTTTATTTAGTCAAGCAAGTCACAAGTCCTTAAATTTGCGACTCGAGTCAAGTCATGTGACTTGAGCCCCCCACCTCTGGTAGACAGTCTCAGAAAAATTGTTGCAGGAATCAAATTTTTCATGGTATTTTCTTCAGATTTGAAATAGAAACTCATGAGACATGTGACTTTCAACCCATTACTTTTCTGGATTGCTCCAGAACTGATTTAATGTATTTTTATATGAAATTTAAAAAAAATCAGTGTGGTACAATTTGTTTCCAAGGCACTTCAGTGTCCATAACTTTTTATCTTTTTGAGCATTATCAACGCTGATAATCGTAAAGCCCAAAAGGTCTTCTTTCCAAAGACACCAAAATTGTGTGTGTAGCACACTGTTGTCAGGAACTGTTACCAAGTCATTGCATTTGGAAACAAAGATGAAGTTCTCAAGGTGAATGCATACCTTGACTCTAGGGGTCTAACAACTAAAAATCAAGTCAGGAATCTTGGTGTGATTCTGGAGACAGACCTTAGTTTCAGTAGTCATGTCAAAGCAGTAACTAAATCAGCATACTATCATCTAAAAAAACATTGCAAGAATTAGATGTTTTGTTTCCAGTCAAGACTTGGAGAAACTTATTCATGCCTTTATCACCAGCAGGGTGGACTATTGTAATGGTCTCCTCACCGGCCTTCCCAAGAAGACCATTAGACAGCTGCAGCTCATCCAGAACGCTGCTGCCAGAATTCTGACTAGAACCAGAAAATCTGAGCATATCACACCAGTCCTCAGGTCCTTACACTGGCTTCCAGTTATATTTAGGATTGATTTTAAAGTACTTTTACTCGTTTATAAATCACTCAATGATCTAGGACCTAAATATATAGCAGATATGCTCACTGAATATAAACCTAACAGACCACTCAGATCATTAGGATCGAGTCAGTTAGAAATACCAAGGGTTCACACAAAACAAGGGGAGTCCGCTTTTAGTTATTATGCCACCCGCAGCTGGAACCAGCTTCCAGAAGAGATCAGATGTGCTAAAACATTAGTCACATTTAAATGCAGTGCGATGTCCGAACTGATTGCACTGTAATTTATGTATAATCATTTTCTTTTTAACAGTTTTAAATTCATTTTAAATCAATTTCTAAATCATTTTAAACACTTTTAAGTTCCCCGTTTTATTGTTGATTTTTTAAAATAATTTTACTTCCTTTTATGTAAAGCACTTTGAATTACCATGGTGTATGAAATGTGCTATACAAATAAACTTGCCTTGCCTATTCTTTAAAAAAAAAAAGCTTGCTCCATTCTGTTTTATTTATTATATAATTTAAAAAATGCTTGCTACGTGTACTGCGTTAAGCCAACTGAGACCTGTTATAGCGCTTGCATATCTTTGCTCTTTTGTTGATTTTGATCTGTAAGTCGCTTTGGATATAAGCATCTGCTAAATGACTAAATGTAAATGTTCATTAGATTCATTATTATTCCCTGGGAATCAAACCCATGACGTAATAAACGCTCAGAATATTGAATAATTCTTTGAGAAAATTACCAGTGCATAGGCCAAATTACTAACCCCCTGTAGTAGTCAACCACTATATATATCACACACATATATATATGATTTTTTTTTCTTTTTATTCATCATTGCAATAATTTCTATGACAGTGTCATTCACTAGCAGTTCATTTTGACAGGGCCATCCATCAGATGTTTTTTTATGATCCTCAGCTGAATCACCTGTTTAACCAGAAGCTGAATATGACGTCTGTGTTCAGCATGTTTTCTGAGCAGCACACGAAGGCAGGGATGATACGTTAAGTTCAGTCCCTGCAGTGTAACCTGAGTTAAGTGTACTATAAGCCACTAATCTGGATAAAAGTATAAATCACCATACTAATGTAAATTCCAGTAGCTCGTGCTTTAGACTCTTTAACACTTTCAACATGCACTGTACGGCCTGAACGGAAGTGTGGACAGACGTTCATCTGCATTCAGAAGCACCAACAGAAAAAGACTGCAGCAACTGATTATCATTTCAGTTTATTTTTATATATTGCAATAAAGACGTACAAAGCATTGATACCCTTAACCGTTCAAATGTTAGAAAAAAGCATACATGTGACCAATAACAGTACAGTATATCAAAACATTACTGTTCCAGCACAATCAGTCAGTCAACCAGACACATCCTCACTGTTGTGCAGGAAACTCAATCCACTGGTCAACAGAGCACTCTTAAAAGGCGTATAAAAGATAGAAATGTGAACAAACACTGAAAAATGAGCCCAAAGATGAGTTTGAATTTGCAGACTAAACCCAAACAACAACAAAAAAAATCACATAAAACTACTGTAAGAAAACCCCCCTGAAATAAATATATTTCTCACCATATTAATTAGCCATTATTATTCCACTCCTTTGATTAATCTGGTTAGGCTAAAAGATTTTTACAAGTTAGTAAGGAAGTATATAGTGTGACCTTGTGAGCTCGAGCTGGAACTCGCTGACCTTGATGTGTGAACTTGTTTTCACACGCAGAAATAAGCTAAGGAGAGAACATGAAACAGACTTTGGCAACACATCTTTTTAACAGTTTTAAATTCATTTTAAATCAATTTCTAAATCATTTTAAACACTTTTAAGTTCCCCGTTTTATTGTTGATTTTTTAAAATAATTTTACTTCCTTTTATGTAAAGCACTTTGAATTACCATGGTGTATGAAATGTGCTATACAAATAAACTTGCCTTGCCTATTCTTTAAAAAAAAAAAGCTTGCTCCATTCTGTTTTATTTATTATATAATTTAAAAAATGCTTGCTACGTGTACTGCGTTAAGCCAACTGAGACCTGTTATAGCGCTTGCATATCTTTGCTCTTTTGTTGATTTTGATCTGTAAGTCGCTTTGGATATAAGCATCTGCTAAATGACTAAATGTAAATGTTCATTAGATTCATTATTATTCCCTGGGAATCAAACCCATGACGTAATAAACGCTCAGAATATTGAATAATTCTTTGAGAAAATTACCAGTGCATAGGCCAAATTACTAACCCCCTGTAGTAGTCAACCACTATATATATCACACACATATATATATGATTTTTTTTTCTTTTTATTCATCATTGCAATAATTTCTATGACAGTGTCATTCACTAGCAGTTCATTTTGACAGGGCCATCCATCAGATGTTTTTTTATGATCCTCAGCTGAATCACCTGTTTAACCCGAAGCTGAATATGACGTCTGTGTTCAGCATGTTTTCTGAGCAGCACATGAAGGCAGGGATGATACGTTAAGTTCAGTCCCTGCAGTGTAACCTGAGTTAAGTGTACTATAAGCCACTAATCTGGATAAAAGTATAAATCACCATACTAATGTAAATTCCAGTAGCTCGTGCTTTAGACTCTTTAACACTTTCAACATGCACTGTACGGCCTGAACGGAAGTGTGGACAGACGTTCATCTGCATTCAGAAGCACCAACAGAAAAAGACTGCAGCAACTGATTATCATTTCAGTTTATTTTTATATATTGCAATAAAGACGTACAAAGCATTGATACCCTTAACCGTTCAAATGTTAGAAAAAAGCATACATGTGACCAATAACAGTACAGTATATCAAAACATTACTGTTCCAGCACAATCAGTCAGTCAACCAGACACATCCTCACTGTTGTGCAGGAAACTCAATCCACTGGTCAACAGAGCACTCTTAAAAGGCGTATAAAAGATAGAAATGTGAACAAACACTGAAAAATGAGCCCAAAGATGAGTTTGAATTTGCAGACTAAACCCAAACAACAACAAAAAAAATCACATAAAACTACTGTAAGAAAACCCCCCTGAAATAAATATATTTCTCACCATATTAATTAGCCATTATTATTCCACTCCTTTGATTAATCTGGTTAGGCTAAAAGATTTTTACAAGTTAGTAAGGAAGTATATAGTGTGACCTTGTGAGCTCGAGCTGGAACTCGCTGACCTTGATGTGTGAACTTGTTTTCACACGCAGAAATAAGCTAAGGAGAGAACATGAAACAGACTTTGGCAACACATTCTGCAGGATGAGAAACGGCATGACAAAAAAAGACTTCATCTTCTACAGAAACACCAGCGGAAGCTTTGAGAGGCTCCTCAGCGTGTGGAAACCTACAGCTGCATCAGTGAGAAACACCTTATATGCTTGTGACACTCTCCCATTTTCTATCTCTAGATATAATATACAAGTATCTTAATAATTCAAGATAACAGGCAATCGTTGAATTGGTGATTTAGTCATTGTCAGGTGAACGGGTGCTGTACAGCCACACCAACGTACAAACACGCAAGAGTTTCAACGGTAAGATTGTACCGTCAGCTTCACTAACGTCAGCCACTTCAAATCAAAGCATATGCGGCGCACACACATTTACATACTTTTAAATACTAGTTATATTGAGAACTATAAATATGAATATATTCATTCTAACGGTCACATGGAGTATTTCTCAGGTACACAGACGGCAGGGCCGTGAACTGCGTGACTCTAACGAACACAGAACCTGCAATAGCACAACACTGAGCCTGTGAACAAAACTAGTGTCAAACGTGTGAGGAAACCGAAGAGCTGCAGCTAATGTGATGGACATGTGGCTAACTGACCAACACTCCAGCTATAGTTTGAAACGAAGGCATGATGGGCCATACGACATACATCCCAGCATTCAACACAAGAACCAACCGGACGAGCGAACGACATTCAGGAACAGAACAGAGTGAAATCTGCATCAGTTTCCTCGACGGCTCTCCTCACATCTGAAGAAAGACTGACGGAGTCTCCGACGGTAAAGACGGTCCTGAGTTTAGATACACGTGTCGCACGCAGTCCATCTGCATAGAGGAACAAATCAGTTTCATTCAACACCGAATAAATTCGTACAGCTTCAAATGACAAGTTTTAAATTCATTTTAAATCAATTTCTAAATCATTTTAAACACTTTTAAGTTCCCCGTTTTATTGTTGATTTTTTAAAATAATTTTACTTCCTTTTATGTAAAGCACTTTGAATTACCATGGTGTATGAAATGTGCTATACAAATAAACTTGCCTTGCCTATTCTTTAAAAAAAAAAAGCTTGCTCCATTCTGTTTTATTTATTATATAATTTAAAAAATGCTTGCTACGTGTACTGCGTTAAGCCAACTGAGACCTGTTATAGCGCTTGCATATCTTTGCTCTTTTGTTGATTTTGATCTGTAAGTCGCTTTGGATATAAGCATCTGCTAAATGACTAAATGTAAATGTTCATTAGATTCATTATTATTCCCTGGGAATCAAACCCATGACGTAATAAACGCTCAGAATATTGAATAATTCTTTGAGAAAATGTAATTACCAGTGCATAGGCCAAATTACTAACCCCCTGTAGTAGTCAACCACTATATATATCACACACATATATATATGAATTTTTTTTCTTTTTATTCATCATTGCAATAATTTCTATGACAGTGTCATTCACTAGCAGTTCATTTTGACAGGGCCATCCATCAGATGTTTTTTTATGATCCTCAGCTGAATCACCTGTTTAACCCGAAGCTGAATATGACGTCTGTGTTCAGCATGTTTTCTGAGCAGCACATGAAGGCAGGGATGATACGTTAAGTTCAGTCCCTGCAGTGTAACCTGAGTTAAGTGTACTATAAGCCACTAATCTGGATAAAAGTATAAATCACCATACTAATGTAAATTCCAGTAGCTCGTGCTTTAGACTCTTTAACACTTTCAACATGCACTGTACGGCCTGAACGGAAGTGTGGACAGACGTTCATCTGCATTCAGAAGCACCAACAGAAAAAGACTGCAGCAACTGATTATCATTTCAGTTTATTTTTATATATTGCAATAAAGACGTACAAAGCATTGATACCCTTAACCGTTCAAATGTTAGAAAAAAGCATACATGTGACCAATAACAGTACAGTATATCAAAACATTACTGTTCCAGCACAATCAGTCAGTCAACCAGACACATCCTCACTGTTGTGCAGGAAACTCAATCCACTGGTCAACAGAGCACTCTTAAAAGGCGTATAAAAGATAGAAATGTGAACAAACACTGAAAAATGAGCCCAAAGATGAGTTTGAATTTGCAGACTAAACCCAAACAACAACAAAAAAAATCACATAAAACTACTGTAAGAAAACCCCCCTGAAATAAATATATTTCTCACCATATTAATTAGCCATTATTATTCCACTCCTTTGATTAATCTGGTTAGGCTAAAAGATTTTTACAAGTTAGTAAGGAAGTATATAGTGTGACCTTGTGAGCTCGAGCTGGAACTCGCTGACCTTGATGTGTGAACTTGTTTTCACACGCAGAAATAAGCTAAGGAGAGAACATGAAACAGACTTTGGCAACACATTCTGCAGGATGAGAAACGGCATGACAAAAAAAGACTTCATCTTCTACAGAAACACCAGCGGAAGCTTTGAGAGGCTCCTCAGCGTGTGGAAACCTACAGCTGCATCAGTGAGAAACACCTTATATGCTTGTGACACTCTCCCATTTTCTATCTCTAGATATAATATACAAGTATCTTAATAATTCAAGATAACAGGCAATCGTTGAATTGGTGATTTAGTCATTGTCAGGTGAACGGGTGCTGTACAGCCACACCAACGTACAAACACGCAAGAGTTTCAACGGTAAGATTGTACCGTCAGCTTCACTAACGTCAGCCACTTCAAATCAAAGCATATGCGGCGCACACACATTTACATACTTTTAAATACTAGTTATATTGAGAACTATAAATATGAATATATTCATTCTAACGGTCACATGGAGTATTTCTCAGGTACACAGACGGCAGGGCCGTGAACTGCGTGACTCTAACGAACACAGAACCTGCAATAGCACAACACTGAGCCTGTGAACAAAACTAGTGTCAAACGTGTGAGGAAACCGAAGAGCTGCAGCTAATGTGATGGACATGTGGCTAACTGACCAACACTCCAGCTATAGTTTGAAACGAAGGCATGATGGGCCATACGACATACATCCCAGCATTCAACACAAGAACCAACCGGACGAGCGAACGACATTCAGGAACAGAACAGAGTGAAATCTGCATCAGTTTCCTCGACGGCTCTCCTCACATCTGAAGAAAGACTGACGGAGTCTCCGACGGTAAAGACGGTCCTGAGTTTAGATACACGTGTCGCACGCAGTCCATCTGCATAGAGGAACAAATCAGTTTCATTCAACACCGAATAAATTCGTACAGCTTCAAATGACACATTAACACATCTTGGGATTTCCAAGTAAGGCCTTTAACCACAGAAACGCACGGACCAATGAAAGCAGAACAGAAGGAAGGAAGAGAAGACCCAGCTTCAGGTGGGGACAGTAACAGCCCAACCTCCAAGCGTAACAGGAACAGTGGTGTTCAAAAGCGAACACCAGCTGCTCAAGTGAGCAGTTCTGCCAAGGTACAAAAGGCACCATTGCAGACTGCTTGATGAAACTAACAGGGTGTGAAGATGGAGAGCTTTCTGGTCAAGACTACATTCTGCTTCAGGCATCCGTTCATCTAGCAGCTCTCTCTCTATTTCTGTCTGCATTCACCTAGTCACTCAACTAGCCAGTATGGCTTGAAGACAACAATCATCCGCTCATCTGTTAAGGCAAAGGTCTGGTCTGTAGCAGGATCTGTGATTGGAGGGCTTTGCTCTTATTTGGTTGATTGTTAGTTTGAAAGGATCTGACGGCTCTGTTCTCTTCAGACAGACGGCACTCATCAGCCTCTCTTCATCACACCAAAAACCATTCAACTGCACACTAGGGAAAACTAATATAGTTCTGGTAGAATTCGGACTTTTTTACATTAGACTACTTGAAAGATGATTGTAATCACCCTGTAGTTCAGGTCGATCGTTGTAACAAGAACATGGAGGGGCGCTGTGCTAAAACTCCACAACTCATTCAATGCTTCAAACTCTGAAGAAGCAAGCAACCAAAAAATCTGTCTACAAAAAAAGTGAAAACGCGGCGCAGTGGAAACCTCAGTTAAAACTTGATCAAATCCAGGAAGATTTACATTTAAAACCCAATAAAAACAAGCAGCCTACATCTATTCCGTTATAAATCACCAGTCAGGGAAAAGTTTGAAGAATTTTATCTGATTGCACAGGAAGGCACATCCACAAGGCTATAAAGTGTAGCAAAGAATCGTGTTTTCTTCAAAGTGAGAAAATAAGAAATGAGGTGATTATTGCTTCATCAAGAGCAAGTTAAAAAGAGGAAGAAAACAAAATCCACAACTCAAAAAGTTGTGAGTCATAATAACGATAACAGTGATAACAACAATCAGTGTAACAAGGTGTGCTCGGAAACCTGTGAGCTCAAGACAATATAAACCGTCAAGCGTTGATCTTCGCTGTTGAGCTGCGGCATGGAAGGAGTCCGTTTGTTTCAGCTCTGTCGAGAAACGTCTATCAGCATCATCATCATCATCATCATCAGTCAGAGGTGCTGTGCTTGAGTGGGCAGATGCGTCTGAGAGCGCTCTACGAGTAGAAGGTGAGGACGCTCTGATGGTTCCCACGCACCAAGAGGATGGGTGGCAGGTCTTTGGATAGTGTGTCCAGCCAGGCCATGTAAAGAGCGCTGGAGACGGCTCCTTTCCTGGCCAGCGGCATGCTCCTGTTACACACACACACAATATTAGTGCTGGCTGGAAACATGACCACTTCAGCTAACTAGCCTCTCTCAAATAACCATTCACTCTGCTCTTTGACAATGACAGCAAACATGGCACTGCAGCATTGCAGCTGTGCTCCAGAAGTGCTGATATAACAGCCCAACAACACTAAGACTTCTGGTTGTTTGCGGATGTGTGTTTGTTCTTTCAGTCAGTAGGTGGCAGCATGGGACCGTCTTTACGAGTCACTGAAACGCTGGAGTTTGTAACTTACATGACGATGAGGTTGGCTGTGCACGAGTGCTCCTTCAACAGCTCGTTCAGTCGGATCTGACGGTTACTCTGAGGAAACAAACAAATCAATCAGCAGGAAGACTGAAGTTGCTGTATCTGTTAGCAGCTGAGAAAACAAACTCTGCAGACAAGCATTTAGAAACAGGAAACGGAGCATCTAAATACCATCATTTTACTCCACTGAGTCATGAGCATTTTAGCTAGACTTGTTCTTGAACATAACCATCTAAAAATGCCATTCTTTTTGCTAATAGATCAGGACTGATTGACTTTTGCCTCTAACACCACGTCAGTAAGACTTCTGCGTGCAGGACCAGTGCTGCTCTAGTTCTGTTGGATACACTCTTCCGGAGAGGTAAAAACAATAGGTTAGGACACATGCCAACTCAACATGCGTGGTTCTGTACCCATCTTTAAAACAGAGAGATTTGAAGGTCTCATCTTCTATCATTTGCAGCATCTGTCACTTGTGGGGTGCCACAGGGCTTAATTTTGGGCCCTTTTTTGTCCTCTCTTAATTTTGTCATGCTCTTTTCTAAAACATTACTCAAAACAAAAGTGAGGTCTTTGAATCCTATATAAATGGGAGCCAGTGCATTTCATTGGCTTGTGTTTATTAAATTCAGTATCATTAAAATTGAGTTAAATTAAAAAGTCTTACAAAATAACTTTGTAATAATTATTTATTATTTTAATAAATAATATGAAGCATTTTCAGTTTCAGGCCAAGTGCATCCAGAATTTTCATTTCGGTGCATGCCTAGTTGTTAGTTACTCTTGTCTATCCTTCTGTTAATAAAACCCCTTTTATTACACTCGTGTCTTCCTTGTGTTGATTATACAGTAAGAGGCTCTACAAGTTAACGATATCTCTCAAATCCTTCAGATCGGTCAGACTACAACTTCTATCATTTATGTCATTCTTATGTATTCATATGTGTTTCTCACTGATCTATGATTGTTCAGACCAGGGAATGACTCAAATGAAATCCCATACAGTGTAGGACGCCAGTGGTGTGAGCTCCTGTACTCCAGTGCTGTGTAACACGCTGTGCTTTGTGTGGCACTACATTTCTCAGCATCAGCTCTGATCGATCATCTGTAAATGTGACAGGAGGTGTGTTGAGACCTTGGCTTTGTAGAGCTCCAGCTCATTGTCTGTGATTCTCCAGGGCTCTTCGCTCTTCAGCTTCTCAGCAGCTTCCTGCTCCATGTCATCTTCTCTCAGCTTATATGGCTCGATCATCTGAGCAAACTCGGTCAAACTGAATGACAAACACAAGAGGTCAGTGCTGAGAAACCTGAAGTGGAACTTTCCCTCTGACATGTCCAATCCAAATCACAAAGCCATTTCAGTTACGGTTTTTATCAGTTCCTCTGACGTCAAACACAAGATCGACAGTTCTGAAATCAGGTCTGTTAAAGTGTGATCGGTGACAGACAGGTTTTTCTATGTAACTGCCAGACCACGGCATTCTGTCTGTGCACATAAGCCTCTTCATCCAGCCAAGGTTTAAACTAAACTCGAGTGCATTCAGATCTTCCATGGACCGATTCAGAATCATCACTGATTGCTGAATGCTGATCAATTAACAAAAAGACCCCAAATGCAAAACTAGCCCTCAAATATCTTACCCATTCCACACAAATCCCCAAACAATTAACAGTGAAGAATGTTGAGGAAAGAGCTAATGTAAGAGATGAATGATGTTCATACCCCTCTGACTTGGGTTTTGTGTTGATGTCGCCCAGGACCGTGATGTCAGAGAAATCGATCCTGAACTTGCTGAGCAATGTGGCCATGCTAAGGACACAACAAAGTCACATTACATATTTAACAGGCAATAATAAATAATGCATGCAATATTTGCCACTGTATCCTCGCATTGAACAATTAAGTTTCCCAACGCAGCAGCTGAGACGGTTCCTGGAATGCTCCTGAGATCCAGCAGCTCCACGTGTGATCATGACTACAGTGACGCAGATTCAACAGATCCATGAAAATGAACCTCACGGACATGTGTAAAGACCTCTCACGGTTTCTATGAAGACCTTGCTGCTGGAACACGTCTAATTATAGCTAACAAAGGCTCTGGCAGCAGCTGCAGAGGACAATGGGAAACATTTGTCTCGCTCTCACACACACACACACACACACACACACACACACACAATACCTCCACATGCATTCAGAGAGAGAGCACTTTATGTGAAAAGAAGCGTGGCATACTAATACGATCCACAGTCCAGCTCATCTGAACTCTACAGGACTGTGAGATGGGGGAGTCTAAACTGTTTTTGGGAAAGCATATTTTTTCCTTGAGTTATGATTCTGATATAAAGTGTCATTACAGCATGATTTCATAGGATTACAGCTATAGCACGTACGCTCTGCGGTCATGGTCGATCCTGTTGATTTTTCCACCGATGAAGACGCGGATCTTACAGTCCTTCCATTTCTTCTTGTTGGCAATCAGATAGGGGATCAGTAGAGTCAGACCTGATGCAGACAAATTACAAAGAATCAGCCTGTTCCAGCAGGAGAGGATGCATTAGTGTTGCTTTAGTACAAATTACACACATACTGTACCAGAATCTATTATTGTGTAACAGTTCCTCTGAAGGAAACGCTATTGTACTGCTGCCTTAAACACTGACAGCTGTGACGCAAGCTCAGATTTGATGCTGCAGAGCCACTTCACTGCTGTCATGACAAGCACTCGTCAGTGTGAGAACTAACACAACGTGACACTGTCTTGACAGCATTAAAGCAGCTACAGCATAAAAGGGGCAATAGCAAAGGAAGACAGGACCTCATACAGGTCATCGAGATTTGCCTTGTAAATCAGGAAGCTCTGAGCAAGCTGCACAGCTGCTCTCCTCACCTTCAGGACACTGGTGTTTGTGTGCAGAACTGCCTCTAACCTCCACACCAATCTACAGCCCGTCCAGACGCACCAGTGAGCGCCACCTCACAATACTTCAGTCACTAACACAGTATTCAGATGCATTTAATACGTTAGCTAGTGTAAATGTACCCTGCTGATGAAAAGCGTTTAAAATAAACTGAAAAAACTGTACCATAAGGACTCTCAGTGGCCCAGTGCCAATGTGGAAAACAGACGGGACAGTTACAGAACTGCCACCTGGCAAAGGGTAACCATTTGCACATGTTTTTTTAAGTCTTTCCAGATCAAATGTTCAAGTGATTGTAAAGCGTTGAAGTGAGAAAACTCAATTTAGCGCTCGTATGCTGTCTGACAGGTTTCATGTGCTCTCAGAGAGAGAGAGAGAGAGAGAGTGAGAGAGAGAGATGAGGACTGAAAAAATGAAAAGAAATAAATAACTAAAAAGTCCTTTTCACAGATTATTACGATCAAATGGCCAAATACACACAAACACGTCAAACTGTCTGTTTTGCTAAATTGTCATGTAAACACAGCCGGTTATGTCTTAAATGGCTGTAACCGGTTGAGTACAATCACATGCGTGCACTCGATTTTAAAGTGACAGCAGCCTGCTGCTGTACTAGTACTGAGAAAATTGAAATTTCATTGGCATGTAAATGAAACAAGACTGCGATATACATGTATCATTATCATGACATGAAAAGACACCTATCTTGATGCACCATTTTAGTCACACCTAAGAGCTTGTGACCCAGGTGTAGTTTTCGCTGACCTGACTGGATGCTGCTTTAGTAAAACGGTTCCTAACCTTCCAGAAGCCAGGTTAAGTTCACTAGTTTTTGGAAGCACAAGTTAAGGTTACACACAAAAGATCACACATAATCTAATGCGCGAGTACACTTACCGTGTTCACACTGAGTCCTTGTTACATTTGTTTTTGCATCACATTTCGGAGATTAGAACGAATTGTTTCCAAAATAACAGAATCGAATCCTGGCCAATGTTCAGATTTCATAGTGCATCGTAACGGTACGTTCTCCACTCACCTCCGTCATCAAAGAGCCACCACACGTCGATGGTGCCCTTCCCCTGCTTCTGCTGGAACTGCTGACTGGCATCCAACAGCCGCTGATCGGCCACATTCAGGGGGAACGTCGGGCTCCTCTTATCTGAAACACAAACACACGCTCAGACTCCAGATCAAGAGCTGAGAGCCATGTATCTAATGGATCGGACAAACAGAAGAAAGGAAAGAGACTGAAGAAAGTCGTCAGCGGAAAGAGAAGCAGTCCTGCAGGAAGACACCGAGCATTAGATCACAGACAGGAAGTGACATCATTGGAGCTGAAACACACGCTAGCACATGTAGAGATGAAGGTCAGAGGTCAAACCAGCAGAAACACTCATGAAAGCAGCGCGTCCTAAAACATCACCAAGAGAAAGTGCATGCAGGTCAGACAGAGAGAGTAAGCAAAGAATGAGAATCAGAGAAATGTCCTGCCTTTCTTCAACAGCGGCTGAGTGTGGGCTTTGCCATCCTCATCCTCATCTGGATAATGTTTGGAAAAAACAGGAGAGGGTTAAAGTCTGCTAATGTTGCAATGGGAAACATGTGCGTCAGTCAAACACAAAGAGAGGCTTGTTCAGCTGCAGTTGACCACACTTTCATCCACACACACACACACACCAGGTGATAGGTCAACCTGTTCGCTGTAATGTAAAGCCTGTAGCACGAAGCCCGTTTCAGTTTTTACCCAGGCAAGTTCACGTTTCGTTTGAGCAAACTCTGAGTTGTCGGCCTCAAGAAGGTAAGTTGGTTTCGAGCGGGTTTCATCTCCATGGTAACTGCAGGTTTTATTCGGAGTTAGAGTTCGCAAGCCAAAGCTGGACCAATCAGCCGTGAGCAATGTGACATATATCGGATGCACATAAGCCACTCCCCCAAATCTCTCGCTTCAGATTAAAAGTTTATACTGAAAGAATTTTAGAGACAACATTGCTTGCCTTTTGCTGCTAATGATTTATTAAATTCATATTATATGAATTATAATTATTTATAAGTCATATAATATATTCAAATAATTATTGTATGAACTGGCAATTTCTGCCAAGTTTGTACAAGATGTAGTTGTAGTTCATGCATCTTTTTTGCAAATGTATTTAACAAGCGATTTGTCTAAAAGTTTTCTTTAACTAGAGGATTAATAAAGAAAAAGTTACTTAAAAATCGAGAATCAGTCAAACGTTCTGAAATATCTGAAACACAAACACACGCTCAGACTCCAGATCAAGAGCTGAGAGCCATGTATCTAATGGATCGGACAAACAGAAGAAAGGAAAGAGACTGAAGAAAGTCGTCAGCGGAAAGAGAAGCAGTCCTGCAGGAAGACACCGAGCATTAGATCACAGACAGGAAGTGACATCATTGGAGCTGAAACACACGCTAGCACATGTAGAGATGAAGGTCAGAGGTCAAACCAGCAGAAACACTCATGAAAGCAGCGCGTCCTAAAACATCACCAAGAGAAAGTGCATGCAGGTCAGACAGAGAGAGTAAGCAAAGAATGAGAATCAGAGAAATGTCCTGCCTTTCTTCAACAGCGGCTGAGTGTGGGCTTTGCCATCCTCATCCTCATCTGGATAATGTTTGGAAAAAACAGGAGAGGGTTAAAGTCTGCTAATGTTGCAATGGGAAACATGTGCGTCAGTCAAACACAAAGAGAGGCTTGTTCAGCTGCAGTTGACCACACTTTCATCCACACACACACACACACCAGGTGATAGGTCAACCTGTTCGCTGTAATGTAAAGCCTGTAGCACGAAGCCCGTTTCAGTTTTTACCCAGGCAAGTTCACGTTTCGTTTGAGCAAACTCTGAGTTGTCGGCCTCAAGAAGGTAAGTTGGTTTCGAGCGGGTTTCATCTCCATGGTAACTGCAGGTTTTATTCGGAGTTAGAGTTCGCAAGCCAAAGCTGGACCAATCAGCCGTGAGCAATGTGACATATATCGGATGCACATAAGCCACTCCCCCAAATCTCTCGCTTCAGATTAAAAGTTTATACTGAAAGAATTTTAGAGACAACATTGCTTGCCTTTTGCTGCTAATGATTTATTAAATTCATATTATATGAATTATAATTATTTATAATATATATTCAAATTAATATATATATTCAAATAATTATTGTATGAACTGGCAATTTCTGCCAAGTTTGTACAAGATGTAGTTGTAGTTCATGCATCTTTTTTGCAAATGTATTTAACAAGCGATTTGTCTAAAAGTTTTCTTTAACTAGAGGATTAATAAAGAAAAAGTTACTTAAAAATCGAGAATCAGTCAAACGTTCTGAAAAAAAAAATCAAGATTTTGTTTTAGTTTTTGCCATATTGCCCAGCCCAATGCTTCTGCAGGAAAAGCTGAATCTATATTCCACTTTTCTGCTGTTTGAACACAAAGGCAGCTGAGACATGATCTTCAGATTTCAATCTGGATCTGTATATACTGGGCTGTATGGCAGAAAGCTTTCTTGAATGTTTAAAAGTTGCTGATTATGTTATCAATCGTAGGTTTTCCATTGCAACTTGGAAATTTTTCTGCCATTTTGAACTTTTCTGCTGTGTGTTCTATTTGCACTAAATCAAGCATGCATTGAGAAAACATATGTTGTCAAAGTTGTCCTAGAAAACTGTGTAAAGTTGTGCATATCATGTAGTGAAACTCGAGAAGAGGTGTTTGGGAATTTGGAAAATACAAGCCAATGAACTCTTCAGGTGTGTCCTAGATAGGACAACATACATATGGACACCTGGTGAAGCAGGCCAATGCAATGATTCACTGCTCTGAGTGAGTGCATTCACTAGAAACCTCTTAATGGAGATGATCGAGAAAGCTGTACATCCACGTGTCCTTTCAAATTTGGCAGTTCTGCTCATTTTCTCCAGTTTTCTCACATGACTGACCCCTGCTGATCGCCGCTTGTGGCTATATTTGTTTTTTATTATGGTTATATTCTCAGGCTTCAGAGAGTCCTCCAGAGTCAGATGGAGATGAGAGGTCGATACTGCAGACCTCGGAGTAATTTATCATAGACAGACGTCAACACTCGCTGTGTTCCCAGCCTGGACCCTTCAGAGAACATGCTTCGCTTGTGTTGTGTTGGGAAGACATTTCAGAAAACACATGGAAAGAGTTGGGTACCGAACTCGGTACTTTTAAGGGTACCGACCGAATTGCGTCGGTACTACCGAGTACCGATTCACGTTAAATCAATCGGTGCCAAATTTCGGTACCTGAGAACGCATCTGGGAGCATACGCTACAGAGAGAGAAAGAGAGACCCTGTGACGTGAGGTCCCCCCTGCAACTCATTCAAACAACACACAGGGCGAGCCGAAATGTTACACTCCTAGAGCCATATGGTTTCTGCGAAAACGCGGATGGGATCGTGGAGTCCATTCATAAAAACTTGCTATAGCGCGGAATGCCACAGAATTCGTCAATTTTGGACGAATAAATCAAAAGTAGCCACTTCCACTTAATTCGGATCGCGATATGAACTAGTGTCTGTGAACATTAAAATGCAAAAATATGTTTTAAATATGATTCCTGCATGTTCTGCTTGCCTCTGTATGTGTGAATGGTGGAAACGCGGTTTTGTTTACTACACAAATACTGAAGCACGCGTGATGCTCGCGGTGATTTCCGGCCTCTGCGTCTCACTATGTGACGGCATGAACACAATTTAATCTCCAGAGCTGCTGTGAGAGTCACTTCGCGAGAATTTTACCGTTTCATTTGAGAAAGCTAGCATCATCATACTGTATACACACAGAAACTTCATAGCAACCTGTCAAAATAAACAAAAACAGAAATACATTACTCTTGTATTACTTTTGTACAGTATAATGTACATCTTTAAATATTCCATTTTCTATCAAATTTAAATACAACAATTAAATGATAAAAATAAATATTACAACTAGATTTATCACTTAATTGTAGAAAAAAATAATACAATTATTAGCCTATTAAAAATTGTTTTAAGGAATATTCACACAATTTTTCTTCCATGTATTAATTTCAACAGTAAACCTCAGTTAGTTTGCCAAAAAATAAAAGGGTTTAATTTTCATTTGATTTAAAATAAATTTTTAATGCCTTCATTTGATTTTCAGAAAAATTTAAACGAAAAAGAAAAAGAAAGAAAAGGTTTGTAGGGCCCTATTGTTCAAAATGTTGAAATTGAGACTTTTGGACTTATTTTTTCACTGAAATAAATGTTTTTGTAATTACACAGAGAGTAAAGTACAGAAAAAAGGTACAGTTGGGTACCGGTTAAAATGTGAACGGTACCCAACCCTACACATGGAGTGTGGATGAGATGGGATGTGGAATGTTTTCAATGAGAACTGGCCCCAAAAGGACACGCTGAATCAGAAGGTCGCCCTATGACTTCTGAGCAACTACTGCCAAAGAGGAACATTTTACAAAATACTCCTGGGAAATAAACTCATCTGCCTTTTCATTTTCAGCATTTTCTACAACAAATGAATATTTAAAAGACACAAGTAACTCTGTGGTGAACAACTAACTTCTTCACGAACATACTGAGAAGTAAAAGCGCCAACCTTTCTGGACAGCCGGGCTGTTCTGGACACTGGTGGCCTTGGAGGAGGGTTTGGACGAGTCTCCATCCGAGTCTTTGCTCATGTCCACTGAAACCACCACATCCTTCACAGCTGAAGAATCATCTTTAGAAACAAAGGGAAAGTTCAGCATTGCTTTGAGATCAAGGCAAATTCAAATTTAGCGTGAACGGGAAATCCAGTTAATGACCAACAGAAAACGGCCTCATTACATGGACAATTTCATCTGGACAAACACTGCAGGTCCACCAGGCATGTCCAACTCAGTGTCTTAAAGGCTTTAAAGAGTTAAAGGCAGGGTAGGTGATTTGGGTCAGAAACATTTTTTGTTATGCTGGTTGAAAGTCTCTTCACATCCCGATAGCAATCACTAAGTTAAGTGCTCTAAATGTATTTCTATTGTCTGTGGAAGGAGTAGGACCATAAAATGTTCGTCCAATCATATCCCTCGGTCAGAACATTACGATAGGCTGCCTGTCAAAATATGTGTTTGCATACATTTGATACGTCATCAGCGCGTTCCAGCGGGAATGAAAAGCCGTATTACTGTGATGATTCTCACTGGTGAACGAGACATGAGCTAATCATCGTGTCGCTGGTCTGGAGGAGGCGTGGCATTGCAGTGATTCCACAGGGAGGGAGGGGATCTTGCTTTCAAAGCTAGCTTGCTATCGCTAGCCTTTCCGAAATCACCTACCCTACCTTTAAAACACTTTGTTCCTATGAGAGGACATGTAAAGCAGAGTCAATATTCGACTTGTGTAGTTCATCGTTAGCAAACTGTGATTTCACTCTTCACGATAAATCAACAGCACTACGCAGCAGCATTTGTCAAAATAGGCTTATTCTTTAAAAGAGACTGGTTAGTGTAGTAGTTAAATGTACAGCACTGTACCTTGGCCTTGAATGTGAGAAATATCGAGTCCCTCTCGCAGTCTGAGAATGACGACACCGTACTGAAAATCAAACGCATCACTACACAAACACACACACACACACACACACACACAAATAAACAAGTGTTAATGTCTGACAGGATCAAGACCCACACCATTTACTTCAAAGCTGCATAAACATCTACCAGATGTTCTTCAGCTGTACATACACTAGAAATACATCGATGCACCTGAACATGTCATGGGAAAAACTGCACATTTATGAATTAAAATTAATGTCAGAAAACAATACGTGTTAAAAGAAAATGATACATTTAGGCTTGCAACAGCTAGTCACGGAGTGGTCCACAATAGATCACGTACACATCTCTGACAGTACTGCTGCCCCACTGACAAGCTGTTTTACACATACTTTCTGACAGTGTTTAGCATCCATTTCTCTCTTCTGTAGCTAAAACTAAACATTCTGATTAGCTTTTACTCATCTGGAATCTCATGTTACGTAGATGAATAGCAAACAAACAAACAAACACTTCACTATCACTGTATGAGCATAACAGAAGCTGCTGCCACACTCATTCAATAAGATTTGTATTAATAGCGGATTGTTTTCAAACAGAAGATGAAACCCACTGCATTAGGTTTATGTAGGTCTCAACGTCCTTTATATCTCCAATACGCCAGTCGTTCTTGAAGCCGAGCACCAGAGTGTTGGGCCTCAATCTACCCAGACCAGCAGCCTGTAAAACACACACACTGGAATTATTTCTATAGGCAAAAAAGCTTTAATACAGAGCTCCTGACAAACCCAAACCCTCATAGAGTGTGTTTTTTCCATGTAATAAGTTTATTTAGCCTTTTTGAATTACATCAACAGTTAGCATGTCCAATAACGCAGAGAAAGCAGGTTTCCTGAGGCCCTATCAGCACGCGCACGCACACACACACACGAGAAGGAAATATTTCCAAATGGGTTATAACCAGGGCTTGACATTAACTTTTGTGCTCAGCAGCCACTGTGGCTAGTGGTTTTCCAAAATGACTAGCCACTCAGTATTTTCACTGGCCACAATTTTGTTGTTGGAAATGACATTTTATATAACTAAAGTTACTGCATACTAAAATTGATTTAAATTGATTTCAAGGTCTTTTTTTGCCTATATAAAGGGCAGTTACATTTTATTAATAATTTCACTTCATCTAATAAGACACTATAGGGCTGTTACCAATCAAATGAAATCATTATGAACAAAACCGATCTTCCCCCTGCAGAAGAAACAGAAGCGGCTGAAGTGTTTAGATGCATTTACACACACACTTTAATGAAGCATTCACACTGCAAAAGTACAACAGCATAAATAATGTTACGAGCTTGCGGTTTTAAATCAGTTTTTTAATATACAAATATGAAATGTTGGGGAGAAAAATGCAAGGATAAGATACTTTTAAATATGAAAGTAAACCGCCAGTAGATCTTAATCAGTGAGTCATTGAGTCATTCATTCAAATGATTCGTTCAGACGGCTGATTCATTTAAGAATGAAGTGAGTGCCTGTCTTTATGAATCACTGAATCATTGACTCAAATGATTCATTCAGAAACGCTGAATCATTCAGTAAGGAATCAGCGCTGTGTGTCGCGCAGAGATGCGCGACTGCTCTGCTGCCATCTTTGTTTGAACTATTTTTGTTAATCAAATCGAACAAAAACAGTCAACACTGACAATATTGTACTAAAATGTAAGTCACTTAATATGAACTACTTGTTTGAACTTGTATAAAATCAATGTCAAATTTTCAATCATACTGGTTTTCAAGGAAAACTGCACTTTCTTGGTTGTGTCATGTTGCTTAACTAGGCTATATCATATATTATTATATTAATAAAAAAACTACATTTTTACCACATTATGCTTCTTCTGTGTGCAGTTGTGATCATTTGTTTTGATTTCTCCACGATCCTCAACTCAGGTCAGTTGTCCGGTCGGGCAAGTAAGATTCGGTTTCACTTATCTTGGATGTACAGTAAAGCACTTTATGGCACTTGCTCTAGAAAGGTGCTCTAGAAATAAATTATGTACTACTTGCCCTTCAGACAATCCACATTAATGTCAAGCCCTGTTCCTGTTACGACCACAGAGATTTTTACAAAACCAACATATGTAATAAAGTGCATATATCGATCAAAATGCTCCTCTCTAAAGTTACTTTTTTGCTGACTAACAGGTTAATGGACATTGAATGTCCACCCTGAGGAAAATACACAAGCTGTATTAATGACGTCTTTCGGTGGATGAAATGCTGATTGAGAGATTAGACGAGTCATGATTCATTTCAGTAAGCTTGTGCTATAACTAATAGTGAAGAGGAAGAGAAGATCGAAACTGAAGCCATCCAGCGATCTGTCACGCCACATTAAAGAGCATCAAAACCACATTTATTGTTTGAATTTTGTTATAAAACTGACAGAATCTGAAAGCTAAGACTTTGATTCACATCAAAAGTAACAAAGCACAAGGCTCATTGTGATTACTGGATGGCATCGTGTTTAGTGTAGTTTTGTTCACGCATAAACTGAAAACAGCAGACTAAGAGACCTTGGCTCATCAAAATAAAGATCACAGTCAAAACACGCCATCGCAGAAAGATTACACATCTGTTCACAGACTTTGGTGCATCACTGGAAAACAGATATTTACAAAACATAAAAGAAAGCGCTCAAATGGAACCCGACTTGTGAGCGTTCAGAGATTAATAAATGACCTTTCTTCTCATTTTGTTCAGATTTTTTAGCGGTGTCTATTGATTACACAGCAGCAGATGATGTCAAGTCAAGTCAAGTCTGCTTTATTGTCAATTCTTCCACATGTACAGCACATACACACAGAGAATTGAAATTACGTTACTCTCAGACCCTTGGTGCATACAGATAACACTAACAGTAGAACCTAAATACAGACATACAGATTAAATATAAAATACAACTATACAAATAAGGTCAAATGTAAAAAAAATATTTAAAAAAATATATATAAAGCAGCACAAGGCGCATGGCAGATAGAGTGCAAACCAGTGAAGTAGACAACAGTGCAGATATAATGATTTGTAGTGCAAAAGAGCTTATTAAGACTGATTAAAGTGACAGTGTGTGTGTGTG